>NC_061864.1:37757210-37952210 GCF_907164915.1 Impatiens glandulifera | reverse complement strand
GATTGAGGTAAGCTTGTCTTTTCGGAAGAGGTGGGAGTGGGGCAGGGGTAATCCTGGATGTTAGTCCAATTACTTTACTAGTAAGGGCCTGTGTAGACACCCAAATATTCCCCCTAACGAGATCTCGAAAAGTCTGACTGGCCCGTTCTGAACTGTACAGGATTACGAGAATCGAGACGGCCGATCAGGACGTTCAGATATACGGGTAGACAGGAAGGAGGCTCAGACACTTGTTTGACTTCCCGACGGATGAGATCTAATCACTTAAAACCCTTTTTTGTCTGAATTAGCTCCTTCGTTCTTCTTCCCCACTGCATGTCCTGCGTTTGTTGAGTCTTTGGAAACCCTAGCGGATTCAGCATTGCTTTTAGAGTCCGGGCCCTTAGACGAATTCCGGCCGTTTTTGGGAGGTGGGACACTCTTAGTGGAGATCAATCGGAGCCGATGAATCTTGCTTTAGGGCAAACAGATGACTAAGTTACTCCTCAACAAATGGATTACGGTATTTTTTCCACATTCAAACCCCCCTTTTTACCATTAGCAAGAACTTGTTTCAATTGCATATCATAAGGAATTCTAACAACGGCTTCAAATACAGTATCAGGAAGTACGGACTTCCAGGCGGTTTTGATTTAGGGCAGCTGTGAACCCTTGGATCTCGCCAATACAGCCCCCTATAGTTTTCGTTACCGAGATATCTTTTTTTATGTTTTTCATTATTCCCAGGGATTTTTTTGGGTAATCCGCTCCCATGCTGCAAACAGTAAAATCTGAACTGAACCTTGTCGCTCTTCTTTCTTTCCTTGCGAGCAGGAAGCACACCAGCAGCGTGCGTTGCGTGATTCTACTTTGTTTTTTGCACTTGCATATATATATATATAAATATATATAAATAATAGTAAAAGTCTTCTCAACTCCTCCCTCTGTTTCTAAAGTAATTAGTGGGGAGATTAATAGAATTAGAATTTGGAAGGAACAATATTCTGCTAATTTAATGAATGAAGTAATTACTATTTGCAAGAATGTGAAACAATCACAATACCCTTTATCCCTTACTAATTAGTTAATTGAAAATTGCAGGCCATGCATATATATATATAAATCTAGGATTTAAGATTTATATTTCTATTCCTAAGATTCATGATAAGAAATTCATGAATGCATGCATCTATTAATTAAAGATTGAATACAGAACAAAATTTGTTACCTTGTTAATTTTTATTACATAACTGTATATATGAATAAAAAATCTACATAATTATTATTCTTCAAAATAAAATTAAAACAATCAATATTGAAGCTTAAACTTGCTTGCTAGCTAGTTTGGATGCTTTCATCCTTTGGGTTGTGATCAGTAGTATAAATACAAGGGAATTTTACAATCTCACTTCTTCTCCACCCACATTAGGCTGAATCTGTTTTCAATTGTTATATTATTCCTTTCACTTTTCTTTCGTTGATCATCTTTCGTCCATAATGTACATTTTGTCATTCACTTTGACTTTGAGCATCAATCAATACATATAAAAAGTTCACTCGTCTTTCATTTAATTAAATTTTTTTTTCAGAATTCTATGTGTTCTTTGGTCTTTTCTATTTTGGGATGAGACGTCCCTTTCATTCCAATAGAATGGTCTGATCTAGGAAACACTCCCTAAGTATAGTTGGTTTACAATGTATGTATAGATCATGACTAAAGCTCAATTTGAAAGTCTTCCTATATATGTATATAAAACCAATTACCAACAACAATTTGTATATGTATGGGCTATAAGAAATATATAAGTACAATTTTTAATTCATAAACTTAATTAGAAAACTGAGCTGCAAACAATATCTCAACTTAATTAGATTTGTATAATATATATAGTTTGATTCCACTAAGAAATTAATGTCATAATATGATTTGAGTATAAAACTGTGATTGGTTGGAATAGGAACAAAAACAAATAGAACAACAGTAATTTTGATATATACATGGACTTACATATCATTTAAAATTGCTATGTTCAGTGCTATGAGAGCAGCAACAATGATAGCCAGTGGCCTCCTCAGAAATCTTAGGCATGTGAATCAAACAAGATACATCCATAAGTTTGCAAAGATAGATGAAAGACGCACAAGTGAGAGGAAAAAATAGAGACCATACTTTACTTGTGAACATAATCCTAATGAAGTAACAAAGCAGACAACAGCTCAAAAGATAATGTCATATGCTTAAAGTAAAATTATGAATCGTGTTCGGAGTTCTACTGCTGGATTGATCACTCCAAACAATGTCCATTTCATTTTCCTATATTTTCATAACATACGCTCACCAAAGCAAATAGAATAAACAAGTAATCACTTCAAGGCTTGCATATATGCTAAAAATATATAGCTTATAGAACATGAAAGAAGAATCAGATCCATACATTCAATATAATCGTTAAATACAATCAAATAAATAGAACATGCTGCATAAACTTCATCTTCTAAAATTATTAACAGAAAATTCATCCTCATATGGAGGACGAGTTCTCTCATCATAAGCAAACACAACAACAACAATATAATTCTGGAGTATATGACCGTGAATGATCTGCATGTGCAAACAGAATGCGATATGTATAGATATGGAATGGGAAAAGGTCGAAATTGAACCAGTTGATAAGGAGATTGAATAATTACCGTAAGTAGGAGAGTGATTTACAGATAACACCGATCTAGATAGTGTGAAATATGCCGAAGAATCAAGAATTGGAGAATTTATGAATTGAATCTGTAGAATCTTGAATGGTTCTCAGCTCCAACAAACTGAATGATTTCTGTAACTAAAATGAACTTCAGAAATCTAGTATCTAATCAAGAGTGCTTGAAAAAAGATTTAGAAAAAAACAAGTAGACCTACCAAAGGAGAACTACACTAATCAGATGAACTGGAAGAGATGACAAGAATATTAAGATCCAATTAAATCTCATCAGCTTTAGAAGCAAATTCAGCAAGATTCAATCATGTTGTTCCCACAATAAACACCTTATTCTTCTGTCCTAGATTCGAGTTCTAATTCCATCAAAATATGCATCAATTTCATATTCTCAACAGGATTCCATAACTATATATAAAGAAAAAACAAAACAACTCACATTCAACAGTGTCAAAGAGATCTCCCAATGATGGAAAATATTGTCTTTGTAACCATAAATACCACATGTAGATTGAAACTCTTCCTCTAAATATACGACACCGTTTTCAACAATTCTTCCCTCCTTAGTGAAATTCCTCTTAACCGTTCGTGGGAACGGACTTAGGGCAAACTTAGTTCATTTCCACCTGATCTCTACAATCATCCCCTATGATTCCTCCGATTTCAGTATAATCGTCGGATCATACTGATAGAAAAATTAAGTAAGTTAATTTTTAAACCGGCCACCCATTACAATTTTTGAATATTTATTCTAAATAATCAAAAAGGGAGAAATTGTTAGAAAAATTAAGTAAGTTAATTTTAAACGGCCAGATAACTAAATTAATCTTAACTCTCATGTGCAGGAACAGACCAAACCGTATAAACCGGTTGGAGACCGCATAAACCGGTTGGAGAATATACCAAAGTAATTCGGCTCCAGATGATCAAGTCATGATCAAAAGGAACCGACTTTAACACTCAACCAGACCGACTAGCAAAGAAAAGTTCACATTCCAGCCGAACCATATTACGAGAAGATCAACCAGAAACTCTGAATTACAAGATGACATAATATGACGAAATAGATGCTTCTTGGGGAAATGCAAGAAGATAAGATCCGGATCAGAAGCATGCGATAAAAACAATGATGATCTGCTTATCCGAAGATCCGAATCAGACAGTCGGAAGATGCATGTTTGACACGTGTCCAAAACTGCAAGCCGGTTGCGTCATCAATACCTGACTGGTATATGCATGCTTGCCAAGTGTCAGAAAGATGAAACGTGCACGCAACATCTCTGAACTGATGTGGCTTTTAAACTGACCAATCCTACGGAGAGATAAGAAGATGACCGTTGGGATTTAATTTACTATAAAAGGAAGACAAAGCAACTTCATTTATTACGGTTCTGAAATATTTAAGAGAGAGAAAGAAATCTCATGCGCGATCCTACATTGTTGTTTCATTTACCGAAAGCATTGCTACTATATTGTGTTATTTGTATTACATCAGAGTGAAGTGGTGTAACCGGCGAGTAGCGAGTTAGGCTCGTCCGGCATTGTGTGAGTGTTGTAACATTCAAAGTTAGTGGAGATCCTTCTCATAATCTGAGAAAAAGGGGTGAAGTGGGAGGGTTTGCTCCGAAAATCCATAAAAAATCTTGTCTCGTGTTTCTTTCTTTATTTCCGGCTCACTCACTTAAAACCGGACTAATACTAACCGAAACATAATCGTATTCCTTAACAAAACCGGTCCATCTATCTTCTTTAACTGATTCCTTACAAATATCATCCAAACCTTGCGTGTTGCTTCAAACTGAAATAGACATTTCTGCCCTTGAACCCGGTTCAAGAGTCTGTGACAGTTTGCGTAGTGTTAAGAACGGTTGTAGTCTCTAACCGGACTATCACCAATCAGAGCGTGTTGTGTTGTTGTAAGTGGTCAACCCTTCCAAAACCGGAACCCCGGTCCTCCAAAGGCGACCCCGATCCTAACACATACCTATGAAAGACTAACCTAACTTCGAATTTCTTCGAGAGAAGGGGCGACCATGGCCGCCATGTCATCATCTTAACCACCATTAGATCCAAATGTATTCGTCAATTCCGAATGACTTAGATTCATTCTCTAATTCTAAAGATGGAACGAATGCATTAGTAAATATATAGATGACCTAGATGAGTTATTCAAGGATGATATAAGTGACCATGTCTGATTTGAATAGCGCATCCATGAATTGATTGAATCCATATCCCTTTCTTAGGGGAAGGTTAGAAAAGACTTATTTTAATCACAAGACTGATCGTATCCCGTGTGGAAGGGATCTTTCAACGTATTAAAGGTACGTAGGGGATAACGGGTTGATGACTCCCAAGATTTCTTATCGATGGTGTCGTTTTGCACCGCGATGTCGACACATCAGATCATGTGGTTGAAGAGGGTCCCAAGGGTTTGGTTGTTCTCTGATTCAAGTGAATGAATGGCAATGGAATGCACTGTTTGGTCTTCTTATAGAGCGTGGGATGTCTTTTCTGGAAAGTGTTCCTACGCCACTTGGAATCATGAACGGGAAGAACGTTAGGGTTACGATATGGCTTTCTTTTTGGAGGATAGGGCAGTGATCATATCTCATTGATATGTAACACTTTCCTTTTGCTGATACAACATGTTTTTGGGTTAACTATCAATGATTAAAATATAAGTAATTAATTACAATTTAAAAATTTTACAAATTTTAGACTTTTTATTTACCAATTATAATTCGCCCGATTTATTTTGTTTAAGAGGGTTTCTTCGGTTTGATTAGGGATGATACATGATTAATTATATCTTATGCTTAAATCCCGTTCCTAAAACAAAATTAAATTTTTAACCAATTTTTTTATATCATATTTATAAAAATTTTGATTTTTCTTTTTATAATAATTTGAATTTTCAATATATATGATCGTATAAATTATATAGAAACATTTGTTTATAAAATTTTATTTCAAAGAGTACGATAATATAATTGTAGTCCCTGATAAATCCTGATTATTTTATTCCAGAATCACATTGAATATATGATATATGTGTCTTGTTATAAAATTTATTTGTAATATCATAAATTTAATTTCAATTTCTAACCATCAAGAACACATTTCAATTAAATTAATTTTATTTCATCAAATAATTACAATTACATTCATTAATCCTATACATTAAAACAAAACAAGACTTTAAAAGATTTAATTCAAGAAAAACTTGATTTTCATCATTTCATATTAAGGATAGTTAGAGCATTCCCCAAATAAATGGTTTATACTTTCCTCAACTCCCGAACATAGGACACAATTGATATTAGGAATGTTAATGTATTTTTGAATTATGTATTTTGTTATCAACCATTTCCCATACCTTTCCTGTACTAAACTTCTCGTTGCTTTCTGTTTTCTATCATATTTCATCATTTCTTTCATTAGTTGATTCTGCCTTATTAAGTTTATGATTCTATCACCTTCTGGAATACGTCTCAAAAGTGAATCATATTTACCATCATAGACGTCTTTAAATAACTACTGGATGCATTCTCTTCTAACTCAACTTCCTTGCATTTCTTCTTTGAACATAATGTGAATATTATTCAGTAAAGGATCACGACATAATACTAATCCTCTTCCATTTCCAATTGTGGTTTTTACCATTTGTAAGACATCTTTTCTTGTTTTTAGGATCTTCTTCAATGACCATGCAATCATTGATGCTTCTTGTCCTTTTTGTACGTCCCTACAAGTGGCAGGGCGGCATGTCCCACTTGAAATTAACAATATTCGTAGTGTCTATATACCTTTGCCATGGTCATAGTGTTGGAGGAGGATGTAATCAATGTTTTCTTTGATTTTCAGGCAAATATAACATTACTCGCCAAATTTATTCTCTCTTTTTGTTTTGACTATTGTCAAAACTCTCCTCTAATTTGCTGTTCGGGCGAAGAAAGAGATTTTGATAGGAATTTTAAGTTTTTAATATTTTTCAGGAGATATTATAAAATTTTTAGCACCCTAAAGAGAGATGTAGTAAATATTAATATAATAAAATTAAGAAAAGAATTAGATAAAACTTATTCTATATAAACAATCATAGATGAAAATATGGGCATGTGTCCTTTATAACTAAATTAGTAGTAGGTATAAAATATTTATTTTGTATAACAATTATTTATTTATTATTCAATATTATAAACGATAAAAATTAATTATTTTATCACGATTAGTAAAAAAAAAAGTGAATTATAATTCGTTATTAATCTTTTTTAATTTATTATATTAATTCAAATTAATTATTTTTGAAACAATTAAAATTATATATTAAATATACTTTATATATTTTTAATTTAATATTAATAATATATCACAAGATTACTCTAAAATTAATTTGTATTAAAATTATTTATTATTTTTTCCAATGAAATGATATAAATAAATATATATATATATATATATATATATATATATATATATATATATATATATATATATATATATATATTAATAATATATTATAATTTTAATCTTTTTTTATAAAAGTATAAAAAAGAAATTAATCCTTCATCAATTACCTATCTTCTTAAAATTTCTTATATTAATTTTAATTTAATTAATTTTCTTGTAGTGATTAAAATTACTTAAAATACTTATTATATATTTCAACAAATATTAAATAATATATAAAAATAATACTTAAAATTATATTTTATTTGAAAAAGTAATTATTATTCATAATAAATAAAAAATATTAATATAATTTTAATGGAGATTTTATGAATATATAAATATATTTCAATTAATCATATATATAATTTTAAAAAATATAATTTTTTTTGTTATAATATATTATATATAACTAAAATTATTTATTATCTATTCAGAATTTCTTTTAAATAATAATAGTATTGTATTAGTTATATAATTCATAATAAAACTAATTTTAATAAAATAGTATATATATATATTATGTTTTCTCGATTTATTTCTTCTGAAAAATATATATTTTTTAAATAAGTTGATATTTTACTCTAATTTATTTATTTTGAATTTTTAAATCAATAATTAATAAATGTAAAAATTCAGAATTAATAGTCACCCAAATTAACAATACATAATATTATTTTCCAAATTTTGTGTCACTTTTAAATATTTATCAAAATCAACCAAACGTGTCAAGTCAAAGCGAGTAATAAAACACAAACTTCACAATGAAAAAAGTCTTTAGACAAAAAAGAAATGGGACACATACAAAGCTTAAAAAATTCATTATATCCATAATAATTGGCTACACAATATTCTCACATAATAAAGTTTTACCATCATCAAAATACATAAACCTCATCAACATCAACAACATCATCTATTAAAAACATATTATACATACAATCATAACAATCTCACCGATAGTAGGAAGAAAAGTCATTTGTCTCACTAAATTGTTACTTCTCCAACAACTTCATAATTCATTTTTTTCCTCCCAAAATTGATAAAACGAATTTTTTTTATCAAAAAACTAAAATATTATTCATAATTTTTTGTGTGACCTTCTAGTCCCCTCTAAAAAAATATGCATTCTTTAATTATATGTTTTTATTTATTATTACTTCATACTATGGTTGAAACTCCAACACTATATTCATTATTAGTGGATTGTTTGTTGGTTGTGTTAATTTATGATATTAAATGTATTAAAACTCGTGGTGGTTCGAAGGTATGATTTGTATGGTTCATTAAGTTATACATAGTGGAAATGTGACTACCATTTATGAAAATTGTTGATTGATAAAGGTGGGTGCATTGAACAAACTTGTACGAGAGTGCTTTAATTTGAATTTTAGAAACTGTTAGGTGTTAAATAATGTTGTCATATGTGAGAGTTTAAATTTATTTTTAAGATATAGAAACACAAAGAATTATTTCAAGAGTTTATATTGTCTTTTGTTGGTATACTTTTGTATACATCAAAAAAATTTAGGTAGAGAAATCGACTCGTATTGCAATTAGCCTCATACCTTACTCTTGAATATCGAGGGGGCGGGAAACCAAAATGGTAGGTTAAGCTCAAGTCAAGTTCAACTCTAATATAGTAGACCTAGACCTACTTCAATATTTGAGAGTCACTATATACTTACTCTTTGAAAACTAAAGAAATAAAAATATTTATAAAAAAATCATTTTAGATTCGTTATTTGGTTGCGTGTGCGAAATGGTGTCACATTGTGACTCACACGTTCGTACAAATGGATGGTCTCTACTCTGAAACAATTGATCGTTTAAAACATGAAATTTATTATCATTTATTTAATATCCAACGGCTAGGCATACTTCTATGTTTGAGAACCTATTTCTAACATACGTCTAAGGAATCATACCTAATCTATTTTTAAACATTCAAGTAGGTGTAATAGTAAGTTCTATTTCCGCGAAATTAACGGAGTCAGTTATAGTGACCCTGCTATTGTGAAAGAATATGCCAGACGCGCTCGTTTATAATATCCATGTTAACTTATACGGCTAGAAAAATTATATAATGTCATACATGTCGGTTAAAAGGAAAATAAGTAAAATATGAAATTATTCCAAAGTTCGATACTAATACATTGAATGGACAAATAAAATATAAAATTCTTTGGAATTTTTCTTTTTTGTCATAATACACAAATTTTGTGCTGAAAAAGTTTAGATAAATTGAGAAAATATTTCAAATGAATCTTAAAATCGAAATAATTTCTCATTTTGTTTAGAAAAATATTTTAAAAAATTCTCTATTTTTTTCTAATTTTTAGAAAATAGTTTAAGGCGTTTAAATGATTTAAATGGATAAGCTCTTTATACTTGAAATTTAGGGGAAAAACATCTATTCAAAATTTGTGATTTTAAAGGATAAAAATGAGACATTTTAACTATATTTCTATGTATTTGTTTGTGGGTTAGTTTTAGCAATGATTAAAACATCTATATGTATTTAGTTACTATTTCATTTTTTTAATTTCAGACTTTTCACTTAACATTTACAATTCGTTAGGTTTGTTTCATTTAAACAGTTTTCTCTACAGTTTGATAGGGGATAGGGGATGAGACATATGATTATTTATATCCAGCGCTTGGACTCCGGCCCAACACACAATTAAATATATAAACTAAAATTCATTTTTATTTTCATATTTTCAAAAAGTTTTAAGTTTATCTTTTTACAATAATTTGAATTTTTAAAATTTTCCTGTATAAGTTATAAAGAAACAACTTTTTATAAATTTTTATATTAGAGAACATAATAATTTGAGTCCCTCATAAATCCTTAATTATTTTATATCTGAATAAGATTGAATATATGATATATGTGTCTTCTTATAAAATTTATTTGTAATATCATAAATTTAATTTTAATTTATAACTATCAAGAACACATTTCAACTAATTTAATTTTATTTCATCAAATAATTAAAAATAAAATTACATTCATGAATCCTATACATTAAAACAAAATTACTTTTATATCTTTATTGTTTATTTTGCAAGACTTGTGTTGGGTCAAATTATTTTGACTACGTGTCAAAGTATTTTGACTATTAGAATTTTGAAGATGAGTGTGTATAAAACTTAATTTAAGCTGTCTAATCGTTTTTGGTGCAGGTGTATCGAAAACAGACTATATTGGACTAAGTCTAAATGAGGTTCATTAGACTGATTGGTCATTACATGCATTGAGTTATATGTGCAGTCTAACGTATGTGAGTTAGACGGGCAGTCTAACAAATACGTAGTTAGACGTGCAGTCTAACGGATACGTAGTTAGACGTGCAGTCTAACAAATACGTAGTTAGACGTGTAGTCTAACAGATACGTAGTTAGACGTGCAGTCAAATAGATACGTAGTTAGACGTGCAGTCTAACAGATACGTAGTTAGATGTACAGTCTAACGGATACGTAGTTAGACGTGCAGTCTAACATATGAGAGTTAGACGTGCAGTCTAACTCCTTCAGATTAGTCTGAAGGGATGCCTGGTTAGACGTGCAGTCTAACGTATGAGAGTTAGACGTGCAGTCTAACTCCTTTAGATTACTCTGAAGGGAACCATAATTAGACGTGTCGTCTAATTCCCTTAGACTAGGTGGTCTAATGGATCCTGCTATTAGACATGAGCGTATAATTTCATTAGACGAGGTCGTCTAAGTGAAATACGTCTAACGACATGCTTAAGTAGTTGCTTGAAGCTAGCACACGTCTACCCTTGATTAACTAGTTTTACGCTACTCCTTCTCCACTTTCTAGTGAAGATCAGTATGACAGCCAATTGCAACCAATTGATTAATGCCACGTAAACAAATATTCTTCCCACTACTTGTTTTTGCAGGAATATCCTAGAAGAATATTTGACGCACTACCATATTGGTACGGCCACGATCCTAGTGTTCAGAGTCTATAGTGTACTATGGAGGCGTTCCAATGGAAGCTCGCCACGTGTCATTATGAAAGATTCGACCATTGGTACCTTCTCCTTATTTAAAGAACCTCAAGAACAACGGAAGATCTGCCAGCTAGAAAAACTATTGCCGGATACAATTGCTAAACACTGAGAAATACGCATACGAGAGATCTATTAAATTTACAATCTTAAGAACTTCTTTCTTGCTTTACTGTGTGTTTATCAAGAGAGAGTTAGAATCAAAGCATTATTTTAGCTGAGTGATATACTTCATTATATTGTAAGTTGAATATAGTCTGTTCTGTTCAATAGTGAGATAATCAAATTGGACAAAACTAATAGTGAATCCTTCCGGTGGTTGGAAGAAGGGGTGACGTAGGAGAGTTTTGATCCGAACATCCATAAACAAATTGTTGTGTCATTTATATTCTGTCATCTTTTCCTTCTTTGGTTCTAAGCTTCAAACCTGAGCAAACGTTTCCGAACTTGAATCGTTCAAGAGTTTGCAAGAGTTTGTGTAGAATAGAATGTGATTTAGATCTTTAACAGGATTTCTATCAAACCGTTTTCCCGAAGTCGTCATCAATAGCTCAACCCAAGTCTCTATTCATTACGCCGATCCTATCAATTAGTATCAGAGCCCTGATTCTATTCTCAAGCATCAAGAACCTGAATCATGTCTATCATTAATGAGATCCCTATTCTGTCAAGGCACAACTGTGAATAATGGATGATGAGAATGCAAGCTCACTTGGCTGCTCTTGATTATGACATGTGGAGCGTCATTACCAATGGCCCTATAAAAATTTCGAAGCAAAGATGTGAGTGGACTACTGAAGATAAGATGATCAACAACCTGGACAATGTGGCCAAAAATATTTTGTATCAATCGATCAATATGAACATATTCTACGAGATCAAGTCCTTCTCCTCTACTAAAGAAATATGGGAGAAGTTGACTCAGATCTATGGTCGAAATATTCAAGACAAGAAGAATCAGAAGGATTAGAAAGTTTTCATGTGTGTTGAAAACAAATCTAAATGGGCCGAAAGAGATTTAGAGAATTCTCCTGTAGAAAAAGGGACTGAAACTGTAACATGCTTGATGGCAGACGATCAATCCAAGGTAAATGATGTTTCTACACCAGAATTTACCAACGAAGAGTTAACTACTGCACTCAATGAAATGGCCATTGAGTACAAGAAGTTATCAGATTCTTTTTATGAAATTAAAGTAAAATATGATGCCAATATTTCATTTTCACATTTTAGAAAAGAAAGTAGTAGATATCTCATCCGAGAATGAGATGCTCAAACTCTTTTCTCTGAAAACAAACGGTTAAACTGTGTTGTAAGTGCTTGGACAAGGTCTAGAGAAGCTGTCAAACATCAGATTAGTCTATTGAAACCTGCTAGGTATAGATTCGGTTTAGGATTTGATGGTAATGACCCAAACTAGTCCTACAAAGATTCAAACTCAACAAATGACAAGTTAAAGCCTATAAACATTGTCAAGGGGAGTTTAACTAACAGTGAATCTGATCCAGTTCATGAAAAAGTAGCTTTGAAGAATGAAATAACTTATGTTCTGCCGACTGTTAGTGGACTAAAAAATAAGTTAGAAGCAGCTATCAAGTCTGACAATCTAAAACTTGGCAAGAAGTCATGAATTTCTAAAAGAAAATCATCTTTAAAGACTAAGGGATTAGTGGCTAGTAGGAAGGCGTCTGCTATGTCAAAATCATACGCATTAATTACTGCACAAAATAGAAAATCCATCAGGATAACTCAAATATGGATTTCTAAGGGACTGATTGACCGAGGACCCAATTGAATGTGGGAACCAAAAGATTGTAAATATTGTGTTGTGTAGGTACAAGTGAATGATGGTCTCGAGGAATCTGTTTGGTATCTAGATAGTGGTTGTTCCTGGCATATGATAGGAAACAGACAGCTTCTCACTGATATAGCAGATTGTGCTAGACTTAAGATCACTTTTGGTGACAACAAGAAGGGTAAGACCATGGGTAAGGGTAATATTATCCATGGTAAACTAACTATTAATGATATGTTACTCGTTGACAATCTCTGCTATAACATGATGAATATTAGTCAGTTATGTGATAATGGTCTATCCGTTGATTTTTAAACTCATGCATGACTAGTTAAGGATCAATATGGTAACACTTTATTAACCGGTAATAGAGTAGGAAACTCATATAAAATGAACTGGCAAAAAGAATCATCTGATCCTATGTGCATGATTACCAAGAATGACCAGAAATAGTTATGGCATAAAAGATTAAACCATCTAAATTTCAAAACCATCAACAACATTTGTTCAAACAATTTAGTTAATTGTTTACCTAAACTTAAATTTTCTAAGGACAAGGTGTGTTCTGCTTGCCAGTTAGGCAAACAGGGCATATCATCGTTCAAAAGTAAAGGGAAATCTCAATCCAGCCGTTGCTTAGAATTATTACACATGGATCTGTTTAGTCCAATTCCTGTAAAGAGATTAGGAGGAATGAGATTTGCTCTAATTGTTATTGATGATTTTTCACAATTTACATGGGTAGCATTTTTACCATCAAAGGACAAAACTGCTGAAAATTTTATTAGAATATTTAATAGAATTCAGAATCAGAAATCTTTGAACATTACTTGCATTAGAAGTGACCAGGGAACTGAGTTCACAAACAGATACCTTTCAGCTTATCTCGAGGAGTCTAGGATCAGGCACGAGTTGTCTAGTTCCAGAACTCCGCAGCAGAATGGCATTGTTGAGAGAAGAGTGAGGACTCTGAAGGAAGCAGCAAGATCTATGCTAGATGAATTAGACGTACCTCAGAGGTTCTGGGAAGAAGCCATAAACACAGCTTGCTATACACAAAATCGGTCAATAATTAACAAACGTTTCGATAAAACTCCCTATGAACTGTATGATGGGAGAATTCCCATAGTTTCATACTTCAAATTATTTTTGTGTAAATGTTTTATTCATAAAAATGGAAAGGTTTATTTGACCGCTTTTGATTCTAAAGTTGATGCCTGATTCATGCTGGGATATTCCTTAGTAAGAAAGGCTTACATAGTATATAATAACAGAACACAAACTGTTGAGGAATCCCTTCATGTAGTCTTTGATGAGTCTGTTGAGAGAAAATCCATTGATCCCATTGACCTTTCTAACAGACTAGAAGCGACGAGCCTTGAGTCTATAAGTGAGGAAGAATCTCTAGATAAATGGATTTCATTGACTGATCTTGTGGCTGATCCGGTTGAAATTCAACCAGACGTACAAACTCTTGTTCAACAAACTATTGAGAGTTTAGACATCGTGGAGTTACCTGTTTAGATGACCAGTCCTTTTGGATCCAACTTCAGATGGAACAAGAATCATCTACCAAAATTGATCATCGGAAATCATTTCTCTCCTCAAAGGACAAGACGTCAATTAATGGATGAAATGGCCAATTCCGCCTTTATTTCTCAAAACCTAAGAAAATTGGAGAAGTAGTGGTTGATCCAGATTGGATCAATGCCATACAGGAGGAGTTAAACCAATTTGTGAGAAATAAAGTATGTAATCTAACTCCTAGACCGACTGATCAGTCAGTCATAAGAACAAGATGGGTCATTAGAAATAATCTTAGTGAAGAAGGCTTAGTTATTAGAAACAAAGCTCGTTTAGTTGCTCAAGGATACAAATAGGAGGAAGGTATCGACTTTGATGAGTCTTTTACACTTGTAGCAAGACTTGAGGCAATTAGAATATTCCTGACTTATGCATCATTAAAGAATTTTAAAGTCTTTCTAATGGATGTGAAAAGTGCATTTTTAAATGGAAAATTAAATGAAGATGTCTATGTTGAGCAACCACCTGGTTTTGTATATCATACTTTACCAAATCATGTTTATAAACTTCACAAAGCTTTGTATGGATTGAAACAAGCTCCTAGAGCTTGGTATGACACTTTGATTGATTTTTTGTGTGATCATGACGTTGTCATTGGAACTGTGGATAAAACATTGTTTAGATTCACTAAAGACTCTAACATTCTGCTAGTTCAAATATATGTTAATGATATTATATTTGGATCAACTAATCCCAAGTTGTGTGAGAAATTTGTCAAGCTGATGCATGACATATTTGAAATGAGCATGATGGGAGAATTAACTTTTTTCTTCGGTCTTCAAGTTCGTCAGCTGGAGAAAGGAACCCTCATCAATCAAACCAAGTATACCAAAGAGTTACTAAAGAAGTTTGGGATGGAGAACTGCTCGGCTGCAGCCACTCCAATGAGCTCCTCTAATAAATTGGACAAAGATGATGGTGATCAAAGTGCAGCAGATGTCACAGCCTATACAGGTCTAATTGGGTCATTACTCTATGTTAGAATTACACAACTAATACCATACTTTTATTATTTAAAAAAAATACCTAATAGACATTAAATTAATTTAGTCATATATAATATATTGTAATAAAATAATTATAATTTTTTTTAAATTATAAATTATATATATGATTTATTTAACTATATATATTTATATATATTTATATATTCACACAATCTCCATTAAATTTATAGTAATAATTTTTTAATATAACTTTTTATGTAGTATTTGAAATAAAAATATTAATTTTAAGTATTATTTAATATTAGTTGAAAAATAGATTAACTATTTTAAATAATTTAATATCTAAAATAAGAATAATTAAATTGAAATTAATATAATAAATTTCAAGAAGATAAGTAATTAATGAAGTATTAATTTATTTTGAATACTTTTGTAAAAATAGATTAAAATTAAAAATTAACAATAATTATATTATCAACATAATAATATTTATTTATTTATTTATCTATCGATATAACTTCTTAAGTAAAAATACGTAATTAATTATTAAATAAGAATTTAACTAAGTTAAATTTGTGTAGATTAAAGAAAACCGAAAAGAAAGATTATCAGCATTTTCTAAAGTCGGCTTAGTTTTCTACTTCAGCATTTAAAAAGATCGGTTACTTCAATTATCAGTATTTGCGAAGTCCGTTGACATTTTCCTATTTAAGAGATCAAAAGACAACCGACTACATACAGAGAGATACACAGACATACAAGATCTTGATTATTCAGTGCGCTAACTTTAAGAATCACAACCGATCAACTCTCTCATGCTCTAAAAGCCTCATCAATATTCGAGTGTGTTAGAGTTTCAAAATTGTATTACAATATTACATATTCTGTGTGATTTTGTGAGCATTGTAAGTTGACCGAATCCGTTTCTGTAAAACAAAGAATGTGTGCTAGGAGTTCGAAATCAGGCAGTAACTAAGTCCTGGTTGTTCGACAAGGTTGTATACGTGTGTTGTATTCAATCAAATCTTCTAGTGGATATCCTTCTCAAAGTTTTTGAAGAAGGGGTGACGTAAGAGTTTTACTCTGAACATCCATAAATATTGTGTTGTGTCTTTTCTTCCTCATTATTCTCTAAACCGGCCATCTATTACTTCAAGTTGAAATAAAGACTTTTGCACTTAATCTCGGTCCAAGAGTTTGTGACAACTTGCGTAGAGTAGAAACAAGATAATCAACCTCTAATAGAGTTATTATCAACTGGTGTGTGTAAGCATTTAATGTTGCGAGATCCTAGTCTCCTTCGGCGATCCTGATCCTAAAAAGTGGTATCAGAGCAAGTTGTTTCTACTTTCAACCAAACAGACTTCAGCATGTCTATCCTCAACAAGGTCCCAATGTTTGAATGCGAAGACTTCATTTAATGAAAACTACGCATGTAAGTGTACTTGGCTTCAATAGACGATGACATAATGTATGTTATCTCCGAGGGCCTAATAGAGATTACTAAGGAAAGAAGCGAGTGGACAAATGAGGAAACAAGGAAAAATAATCTTGACAACCTAAGAGAAACGCTATCTACAACACCCTGGACAGAAACATGTTCGCAAAAATCAGAGCATGCTCTAATGCAAAAGAAGTATAGTAGAAAGTCATCCAGCTCAACGAGGGAAACTAGTGAACCAAATAAAACAAAATCATGGAGGCCACTCAGAAATTTAAAAATATTAAGACGCGCCCTAGAGAAATAATGAATGAATTTGGTGATCGTGATAGGATCGATTCTAGCAATAGAGACTAGGGTCTGACTATTGTTAAAAACTTACGATAAAATCTTCGATAATAATCATGTGAGGGATTATAATTTGTTTATATTCTTCACAAATCCTTGGAACTCTTGAAAAGGATTCAAGTGAGTAAGTGTTCGTCGGATTTGAAGATTTGAACAACCAAATGAAATGAGTAGAAAGTAAAGAACACAGGGAGTTTTATGGATGTTCGGAGATAAAACTACTACGTCACCCCTTCTTCTAGAACTGGAAGGATATCCACTAAATAATTTGAATCGAATACAACTTACTGAGCTAGCTAACTCTCTGTTGAACAGAACAATCTTTGTTCATCTTACAATATTTTCAAAAATATTCTCACAACTAGATAGTAATTTAATTTCTCTCTTGATCTTGAAGAATGTGAGAAATTAGTAAGAGCAAGTGAAAGATTGTAAGTTAGATCGCAGAGAGATAACAATTTCGTTTTAATGATCCGTCTGTTGTCCTTTAGCATCTATTTGTAGTAGAAGGACACCAACGGTCGAATCTTCTTTGTGGACATGTGGCATGTGTCTGTTAGACGGACGCCTATAGTACCAGAGTACAGCGACTCTGAGCAATTGAATCGTGGCTGTACCGAACTGGTAGTGCGCCGAATATCCTCTAATATTGTCTTGTACCGAACAGGTAGTTGGAGGGACATTCGCATATGATTCCTTGGTGTACTTCTCTCAAATTGGTTTAACTCAACTTATATTGCATTGATCCAATATGTTTCAAGCACTAATTCATCGATTTTCTTTGGCTCAATTTGAGAAATAAAGGCAGAGTTTTCTATTTCATCCAATAATTGACATCTTATACTACGAGGAGAGTTAGGATTACCAATTATCAATTTAGGTGGATGATTTCTGTTCCATCTTAAGTTTGATCTTAAAGAATTAGATGTCTGATTAGAAGGCCCCGAGACGTGCAACTGTCAATAATCTTTTGACTGGAAGTTTGGATGTCTAGTTGATTCTCAACCGGATCAGCCCCTTGATCAGAAGAATAATACCTTTGGACAAGAGCTTCATCTTCACTATCAGATTCAAGCCTTCTCGCTTCTAATCTATTAGCAATGTCAAAGGGATCGATAAAATTGTTTTCAACAGATTCATCACATGTAACATGATAGGATTCCTCAACAGTTTGTGTTCGATTATTGTACACTATGAAAGCCTTACAAACTGAAGTGTAGCCTAACATGATTCCAACATCTAATTTAGCATCAAAAGTGGTAAAATAATATTTCCCATTGTTATGAATAAAACACTTACACCTGAAGACTCGAAAGTAAGAAACTATAGGAATTCTTCCATAAACAGTTCATAAGATATTTTGTCAAAGCGTTTATTAATTATTGACCGATTTTGTGTATAGCATGTTGTGTTTATGGATTCTACACAAAACTTTAGAGGAACACCTGAGTTGGAAAGGATAAATCTCACTGCTTCCTTCAGTATTCTTAATCTTCTCTCAGCAATACCATTTTGTTGTGGAGTTCTAGCACTAGACAACTCGTGTCTAATAACAGATTCCTCAAGATAGGAAGTTAAGCATTTGTTGTTGAACTTGGTTTCCCGATCACATATAATATTATTAATGTTTAAAAAATTTTCGTTTTGAAGTTTCCTAAGGATCTTAATCAAGTTATATGCCGTCTAATCCTTAGATTTCAAGAAAATAACCCATGTAAACCTTGAAAATCATCAATTATAACTAGGATGAATCTCATTCCTCCCAAGCTTTTTATTGGAATTGGACTGAAAAGATCCATATGTAAAAGTTTCATGCATCGGTTGGACTGAGATTTCCCTTTTCTTTTAAACGATGATTTGCTCTTCTTGCCTAACTGGAAAGCAGGACAAACCTTGACCTTTGAAATCTCCAGTTTAGGTAAACCAAACACTAAATCATGTGAGCAAATATTGTTAATAGTTTTAAAATTAAGATGATTCAATCTTTTATGCCATAGCCAGTTTTGATCATTTTTATCTATCATTCATACGGGATTAGACATCTTATTTTTCCAATTCATTTTGTAAGAATTTCCTACCCTACTTCCGGTCAACAGAATGTTACTCTACTGATACTTAACCAGGCATGCATGAGTTTGAAAATCGACAAAAATCTATTATCACATAATTGACTAATACTGATTAGATTATAATACAAGTTTTCAACAAGTAGCACGTTGTTGATGGTTAAATTACCATGGATAATCTTACCCTTACCCATGGTCTTACCCTTGCGATTATCCCTAAATGTGATCGTATGTCTTGAATAGTCTGTAATTTTAGTCAGAAGTCGTTGATCTCCAGTCATGTGTCTGGAGCATCCACTATGCAGGTACCAAACTAATTCCTCCATGCAGGCAATCTAATGTACCTACACAAATACATATTTACAAACTTTTGGTACCCACATTCACTTGGGTCCTCGATCAATCAGTCCCTTAGGAATTCTTATTTGAGTTATTCTGATGGATTTCCCTATTTGTGTTGTAATAAGTTTGTATGACTTAGGCTTAGCAGACGTCTTCCTACTAGCAGTTGATCACTTAAGTTTGGAGGATGGTTTTTGTTTACAAATCCTTCACTTCTTGTTAGGTTTTGGTTTACCAGATTTGCTGGTAGTTTCCTTTCTCAGTTTCAGCTAACTTACAGTTGGCTTAACATAAATAATCTCATCCTATAAGGTTAGATCCTCACAGCTTGGACCAGTTCATTTATACGTTAAACTCTCTCTGACAAAGTTTATTGGCTTAAAATTGTCTGTTACTGAGTTTAGCTTTTCACTCAACGTTTCTGAGTTAGCTTTGTCAAATCCTAAACAGAATTTGCATCCGGTATGTCTCCGCATATATATTTGTTGTCTGACAGCATCTCTAGACTATGTTTAGGAACTGACTATATAAGTTAACTGTTGGTTTTTAAAGGAGAGAGTTTGAATCTATTCCTTGAGCGTCTCATTCTCAAATGATAGCTCAGCCACCTTGTTCTCAAAAACTTATGGTTCAAAAACTAGAGATGAAAAAAGTTATTAGTCTCATATTTTGATTTCATTTCATTAAATGATTCTGATAACTTCTTGTACTCAATGACCATGTCATTGAGTGCAGTAGTTAAATCATCTCTTGTAAAATCTTTCGAAGAGAAGTCGAATACCTTGGATTGGTCATCTGCCATCAAGCATGTGACGACTTCGTTATTGTTAACGCTAGATCAGTCATCTGAGTCGCTATCAGCCCACTTGGAATTTCTTTCAACGCTCATAAGAACCTTCTGCTCTTTTCGGTTCTCCTTTATTTGATTGTTAAAGCCATAAATTTGAATCAGATTCTCCCAAATTTCTTTAACGGAGGAGCATGACTTGATCTCAATAAAAGTATTCATGTCGATCGACTTGTATAGAATATCTTTGGCGACATTATCCAGGTTGTTCATCATCTTATCTCCAGATTTTCATTCACATCTTGGCTTCTCAATCTTTATGGGACCATTAAGGATGACATACCAAATGTCGTAATCGAGGGCTACGAAATGAGCTTGCATTCTCATCATCCAATATTCGTTGTTTTCTTTCGAGAGCAAAAGAATGTGGTTGATGACAGACATGTTTCAGGTTCTTGTTAGTGATTGAGAATAGAAAACGAGGCTCTGATATCACTTGATAGGATCAATGCTAGCAATAAAGACTAAGGTATGACTATTGTAAACAACTTACGATAAACTCTTCGATAATAATCATGTGAGGGATTAGAACCTGTTTATATTCTTCACAAATCCTTCAAACTCTTAAAACGGATTCAAGTGCGGAAGTGTTCGTCGGATTTGAAGCTTTGAACAACCGAATGAAATGAGCAGAAAGTAAAGAACACAAGGAGCTTTATGGATGTTCGGAGATAAAACTCCTACATCACCTTTTTTTTCCACAACAGGAAGGATATCCACTAAATACTTTGAATCGAATACAACTTACTGAGCTAGCTAACTCTTTGTTGAACAGAACAGCCTCTATTCCACTTAAAATATTTTCAATAATATTTTCACAGCTATACATTAATTGAATTTCTCTCTTGATATTGAAGAATGTGAGAAATCAGTAAGAGCAAGAGCAAGATTGGGAGTTAGATCGCAGAGAGATAACAACCTCGTTTTAGTGATCCGTCTGTTATCCTTGAGCATCTATCAATAGTATAAGGACACCAAAGGTCAAATCTGAGTCCGTTATACAGCCGCATATAATACCAGAGTACATTAGACTCTAAGCAATTGAATCGTGGCCGTACTAAACTGGTAGTTTGCCGAATATCCTCTAATATTGTCTTGTATCGGACAGGCAGTTGGAGGGATATTCGTGTACGTGTCGTTCCTTCATTTGATATAATTAGTTGGTTTGAAAGACTACACAAAAGTGAGTGTAGCAGGGGTAGCAAACAACTAGTTGATCGTGGTTAGACTTGTACTTTTTACAGACTACTACTAAAGCAATGCATTCGACGTACTCCTTTAGACCGCGTCAAACTATGTTTCCCTTTAAACCATGTCTAAAGGATTTAGACTACCACGTCTAACTATGTTTCCTTTTAGACTGCATCTAAAGGAGTTAGACTACCTCGTCAAACTACGTTTCCCTTTAAATCGCATCTAAATGATTTAAACTACCACGTCTAACTACGTTTCCCTTTAGACTGCATCTAAAGGAGTTAGACTACCACGTCTAACTATGTTTCTCTTTAGACTGCGTCTAAAGGAGTTAGACTACCATGTTTCTCATAATGGAACTGATCCAAGCTGTGAGGATCTAACCCTAAAGGATAATATTGCTTATGTTTTGCCAATTCTAAGCTGGCTGAAACTTAAGATAGAAGCATCCAGCAAGGCTGGCATATCACAACCTGATAAGAAGTCATGGAGTTTTAAATAAAAACCATCCTCTAAAGTTAAGAGATCAGCTGTTAGCAGAAAGACGTCTGATAAGCCTAAATCATACGTATTAATCACAACACAAAATGGAAAATCTATTAGAATAACTCGCATATGGATTCTCAAAGGACTGATTGACCGAGGACCCATGTGAATGTGGGTACCAAAAGTTATAAATACAGGATAGCTGCATGGAGGAAACTTAGAGCACGCTCTTTTGAGAACATGCTCCAGAAGATCAACAAGTTGCACATGTGCCACTCTTTTGAACTATGTTTTTCTTCCCTTAAAATATTTTTGGTCTTGAGGACCTCAAATCATTTATCCATTTATTTATTTTAAATATGCATAAATTGAGGGGGAAATTTAATATTTAGAATGTTCATATAGATACATGCAGACAAAAACTTTAATTGATCCATTAGACGAGGACGTCTAAAAAAAAGCAAGTACTTAGACGTATACTAACTCATACAGTTTGTGATTCTGAGTTGGATAATTGTCTTGGTTTAAAACCTACACAGATTAGACGTCTGAGTCTAATAGACGTTTAGACGTCTATAAGACAAGCGTGATTAGACGCTCACTTCTAACCAGACACATGTCCAATAAATGTTGTTTAAGCGTAATTATACGTCTACGTCTAATAGACGACTAGATGTCTATTAGACAAGCGCTATTAGACGCCTGCGTTTAATAGACTCCTGCGTCTAATAGACTCATGCGTCTAA
Organism: Impatiens glandulifera; assembly: GCF_907164915.1. NCBI lineage: Eukaryota > Viridiplantae > Streptophyta > Magnoliopsida > Ericales > Balsaminaceae > Impatiens > Impatiens glandulifera. The sequence continues at coordinate 37,929,252 of NC_061864.1, read as the reverse complement.
TAGACGTCTATTCAATCTAAACGCCATAATGTAGAAGAAAATTAAACGTCTAAATACATCTGTAATTAGATATTTCATCTTCTGGTTAATTCAGGACAGTTGTCAATATGCGTTGTAATCTGATTTTCTCTCCCAAACATTATAGTAGTTATTTTCTAAACTCGAATAACTTGAAGACACGGTTCTTTCAACGTTCAAGAAAAAAAAATAATATACCCTTAAAATTTAAAATTCTTTTTTTAAAAAAAAACTCAGTTAATGATGACTATTTTTGGGAAAAGACTGAAAGGATCGGTGGCACTAATAGAGACAACGTTCTAACTATTGATGACAATTTCTGGAAAAAAGTTTGATAGAAATCCAGTTAGGGATTAATATCACTTTCTATTCTTCACAAACCTTTGAAACTCTTGAAGCGATTCAAGTGCGAAAAAATTTGCTTGATAAGCTAAAAGCGAATGCAAGAATGAAGGATAGAATGTAAAAGACATAGAGAGTTGTTTATGGATGTTCGGAGCAAACTCTCCTACGTCACCCCTTCTTCTAGACTCTGTTCAACTTACAGTATGTTGAAGAATATCACTCAGCTAGACAATACTTTGATTCTATCTCACACTTAATGTACAAACACAGTAACTAACCAAGTAAGCAATTCATAATATCGATTGAAAGTTCGGCAGACTGGCGTGTGATTCATATGTTCTCTATATCTCTCTTTGTCCATTGTCCTTGAAGATCTTTAAATAGAGAATATGTACCAATGGTCTAATCTTCTAAATTGACACGTCGCAAGCGCCCATTGGACAACCTCCATAGTACACACGTACATCAGACACTATGCACAAAGATCGTGGTCGTACCAATTTGATAGTGCGCCGAATATTCTTCTAGAATTATCATGCAAGAAACAAGTAGTGGGAAGAATATTTGCTTACGTGGCATTAATTCATTGGATGCAACTGGCTGTCGTACTGATTTGCACAGATTAGTGATCGTGGGTAGACGGATGATCGTGGGTAGACGGATGCTAAATTCAAGCAAATGCTGAAGCGAGGCATTAAACGTGCTTCAATTACACTGACAAGTCTAATGGAGTTAGACGCCCCCATCTAATAGCAGGATCCATTAGATCATCAAGTCTAATGGAGTTAGACGACATGTCTAACTACGTGTCCCTACAGACTAATCTAAAGGAGTTAGACTCCTTGCGTCTAACTTTCATATGTTAAACTGCACGTCTAACTACGTCTGTTAGACTGCACGTCTAACTTCGTCTGTTAAACTACACGTCTAACTACGTCTGTTAGACTGCACGTCTAACTACGTCTGTTAGACTGTACGTCTAACTACGTCTGTTAGACTACATGTTGGGTCAAATTATTTTGACTAAGTGTTGAAATAGTTTGACTATTGGAATTTTGATGATGAAATGATGAATGGACTATATATGCGTCTAATTGTCTTTGATGCAGGTGTATCGAAGACAGATTTATTTGATGTCATAAGACTTAGTTCTAATGAGGTTCATTAGACCGATATGATATTAGATGCATGGTGTTAGACGTGCAGTCTAACTAGCGAAGTTAGATGTGTATTCTAACTAAGCGGTGTTAGACGTGCGGTCGGATTGGAGGAATTAGACGTGCAGTCTAATAGAATCCGTAATTATACGTGCAGTCTAACTCATGGAGTTAGACGTGCATTCTAATGGATCAGTAATTAGACGTGCAGTCTAATGGCCTCGTAATTAGACGTGCAATCTAACTCATGGAGTTAGACGTGCAGTCTAATGGATTGTGAAAGTTAGACGTGTAGTCTAACTCCTTCAGACTAGTCTGAAATGGAACGGAATTAGACGTGCATTCTAACTCATGGACTTAGACGTGCAGTCTAATTGAAAGAGAAAGTTAGACGTGCAGTCTAACTGGTGAAAGTTAGACATGCAGTCTAACTCCTTCAGATTAGTTTGAAGTAATTGTAATTAGACGTAAGTCTAATCCCATTAGACTAGGTGGTCTAATGGATTCTGTTATTAGACGGGGACGTTAGATTTCATTAGACGAGGTCGTCTAATTGAAATACATCTAATGGTTTTCTTAAGCAGTTGCTTGAAGCTAGCACCTGCCTACCCACGTGCTACAGCTGTACGCTACTCCTGCTCCACTTTCTAGTGAAGATCAGTACGACAACACGATGCAACCAATCAATAAATGACACGTAAGCGAATATCCTTACCACTACTTGTTTTGCAGGTAAATCTCTGAAGAATATTTGGCGCACTACCAGTTGTGTACGGCCACGATCCTTGTATTCAGAGTCTACTATGTACTATGGAGGCGTTCCAATAGAAGAGTGCCACGTATCATTTTGAAGATTCGTACGTTGGTACCTTTGCATATTTAAAGATTCTTAAGGACAACGGACAATCTCTCGATCATCTTGCTTACTGAAATTACTGAGAAATCAAGCTTTTGAATATTCATACTGTGAGCTGCTTTCCAGATTGTACTGTGTGTTAATCAAGAGAGAGTTAGAATCAAAGCATCCTTTAGCTGAATGATATTCTTCATCTTGTAATTTGAATAGAGTGTGTTCTGTTCAACAGTGAACTAAGTGTGTGCAAACTGTATTTGATTCAAATCATATTATAGTGAATCCTTCCGGTGGTTGGAAGAAGGGGTGACATAAGAGAGTTTGCTCCGAACATCCATAAACAAACTGTTGTGTTGTTCTTTTCTGTCATGTTCTCATTTTTCATCTTAAGCTTCAAACCTAAGTAAACATTTCTGCACTTGATTCTGTTTCAAGTGTTTACAAGGGTTTGCGTAGAATAGAAAGAGAATTAAATCCCTAACAAGATTTCTTTCAAACCGTTTTTCATAAGCCTTCATCAATCGTCAGACCTCTGTCTCTATTGATTAAGTCGATCCTATCACTACACGTCTAACTACGTCTATTAGATGTACGTATCTGTTAGACTGCACGTCTAACTACGTCTGTTAAACTGCACGTCTAACTACATATCTGTTAGACTACATGTCTAACTACATATCTGTTAGACTGCATATCTAACTACATTTGTTAGACTACACGTCTAACTATGTTCGTTAGACTGCACGTCTAACTACGTATTCGTTAGACTGCACGTCTAACTATGTATCCGTTAGACTGCACGTGTAACTACGTATAAGTTAGACTGCACGTCTAACTACTTATCCGTTAGACTGCACGCTAACTACGTCTGTTAGAATGCACGTCTAACCACATCTGTTAGACTGCACTTCTAACTACGTCTGTTAGACTACACGTCTAACTACGTCTATTAGACTGCACGTCTAACTACGTATCCGTTAGCATGCCAGATACATTAGTGCTACAATAGCACCAAGATATGATACTTCTGCACCAATTAGTTCTTTATCACACATATGAGGTCGAAATGGATCTTTATTTACATCAAGAGATCTCATGATCATTGGAGTACTCAAGGGATGTAGTTTATCCAAAAAGAATATTTTTAGTACGCTTGATGTATAAGTAGATTGATGGAAATGAATTCCATTATCTAAATGCTCAACTTGCAAGCTAAGACATAAGTTTGTTTTTCCCAGATCTTTCATCTCAAATTCTTTCTTAAGCTAACTAACTGTTTAAGATAATTAATCAGTAGTTCCAATAATATTCAAATCGTCCACATAAATTGCAATTATTACAAAGTGTGATCTAGATCCCTTAATAAACACACATGAACATATTAGATCATTATGAAATCCATTCTTTAATAAATATTCACTAAGATGTTTATACCACATACGTCTAGATTGTTTCAATCCATATAGAGATCTGTATAATTTAACCGAGTAAAGGTCTTGACGATCTGAATTAATTGCTTTTGGCATTTTAAATCCTTCAGGGAGTTTCATGTATATGTTGTTATCAAGGGAGACATATAAATATGCCGTAACAACATCCATTAATCTCATATGAAATTTCTCGTGTATTGATAAACTTATCAGAAATCTAAATCTTGTTGCATCGACCACGTGAGAATATGTTTCCTCATAATCAATACCAGGTCTCTAAATGAATCCCTAGGAAACAATTCGTGCCTTATATCTGACAATTTCATTTTTTTTTATTTCTTTTTCTTATAAATACCCATTTATAACTGATCGATTTAATACCTTCGGGGGTACGGACGATAGGTCCAAAACATTATGATTTGCGAGTGATTTTAATTCAGCTTCAATCGCATCTTTCTAGTTTGGCCAATAATTTCTCAGTTTGCATTCTTCTACACACTTTGGTTCATGGTCCTCATTTTCTTTAACAATATCGCATGCTATAGCATAAGCAAAATTTTCATTGACGTCGATTTCATTTCGATTCCATCTTTTTCCAGTTAAAACATAATTTATAGATATCTTTTCATTTTCAGGTACTTGTGATTCCTTTGGAATCATTTTTTCAATGACTGGATACTCTTCTAGAGTAATTGTTTCCTCAGTTTTAGCCATTACATCTTTTCTATTTTAAGGATTTTTATCTTTGGAATCGACTTGTGTACCATACTTCACTTGCATTTTAGGCTCGTTAGAAGTGGTGAATTGTCCTTTAGGGACATGAATCATAATTGAAGCATTTACAATTGAAATATAAAATTTCCTAACCTTTTTAGGATCAGTAAACGCATCTGAAAATTGATTTGCTAAATTTTGCAAGTGAATGATTTTATGAGCATCAAGTTCACATTACTTTGTACGAGGATCGTAGTGAGCTAATGATAACTCATGCTAGATTATTTCCTTTTCCAACTGCTTATTTTCCCCTTTCAATGTTGGAAATATTATTTCATTAAAATGAGAGTCGGCAAACCATGCCGTGAATGAGTCATCCGTCAATGACTCAAGATGTTTAATTATAGACGGTAACTCATATCCAACATATATCCCCAATCTCCTTTGAGGTCCCATATTTGTACGTTGTGGTGGAACAACTGACACATATACCATCTAAAGGTTTGTGCATATAAATTTGGGACACAAGTTTGTATCAGAAGTTTCATTTTCATAAGCAATGGTCTTGCAATTAGTTGAAGACGTTTAATCAATGACTCTATAAGGCAATTTTGTGTGTGAACATGTGTTACTAGATGTTCAACACTTATCCCAATTGACATACAATAAATATTAAAAGCTTGGAAGGTAAATTCTCCTACATTATCAAAACGAATAGATTTAATTAAATAGTCCGGGAAGCAAGCAATCTTGCAAATGCTTGATGATGAGTTGATAATAAACACACATGTGACCATCTTGTTGATTCGTCAATCAATACCATAAAATATTTGAATGGTCCACATGGTGGATGAATAGGCCCATATATATCACCTTGTATTCTTTCAAGAAATTTCAAGGGTTCAGTCCTAATTTTAGATGGTGATGTTTTATTATTAACGTCCATTGTGATCAAGCAGCACAAGAAAATTAATTGGGTAGAAAAATCTTTTGGTTTCTCAGTGAACGCCCACATGAATGATTAGTTATTATTCGTATCATAATAGCTCCAGGGTGTCCCAATCTATCATGCCATGTAATAAAATTATTTTGATCGACAAATTTCTGGTTTGTAACTACATGTACTTCGCCCACACACATGTTTGTGAGATATAATCCAGATAAAACTGTGGGTAATTTTTCTAAATAATATTTTTTACCCGAGATGATACTTGTGATAGATAAATAATCTTTATTGCTTTCATTTGTAGTCTCGATGTGATATCCATTTCCACGAATATCTTTCAAACTCAACATGTTTCTTCGAGATTTGGACGAATACAATGCATTATCAATACAAATGTTTGTTCCATTAGGTAATATAATATTTTCTCTTCTAGAGCCTTCAATAATTTTTGAACTACCCAATATTGTATTCACATATGTCTCTTTCATCACCAAAGAAATAAAAAAGTTATTGCTTTTCAAAATGGTATGTGTTAAGGCACTGTCTACGAGACAACTACATTTTTCATTCATCACGTGTTCGCGTACATGAACTTTCATTTTCTTCATTAAATAAAATATAATATTAATAAGTAATAAAAAACAAATAACGATAATAATACAAAAAGCATCATAAAACTAAATATATATATATAAGGCATTAATTAATACTTTATTTATATATATTTTTTTCGAAATTTTATTAAATATTATAAAGAAAGCACAAAATATCAAATGACCTAATTTTTATTTTCACGCTCGACAAGAAAATGGGCTACGTCAAACCCGGAGAATTATCGAGTCCAAAAGCTATTTTATCATCACTGAGAGTCTAAGTCGAGTTGGAATCGATCGTCCCTTTTCCTTTTAGCGATGCTTGATAAAGATTGATAAAATGCTTCAGCGTACGATAGGTACATGACCAGTGACCTTTCATGCCGCAATGATAGCATTTTCTTTCCACGGTCTTATTAATTTGATCATTTTTATCATCGTTGCGGATATTGTGTGGACAACCACCACCATGTTCATGACCATTTCCGCGGACACGACCTGAAAAATGACCACGGCCACGACCACAACTACGATGTCATCCTCTATAATTATATGATGCCACATTCACTTCAGGGAATGAGTTCGATCCAGTTGCACGGGCTTAATTATTTTTCATAAAAAGCTCATTATTTTGTTCGACCATTAATATACATAATATTAATTCTGAATATTTCTCAAAACCGTTTGCACGATATTGCTATTCCAGGAGCACATTCAATGCATGAAATGTGGAGAATGTTTTCTCTAACATTTCTTCGTTAGTAATAGTTTCTCCACATAGTTTGAGTTGAGAAGTAATCCAAAATAAAGTAGAATTATATTCACTCACTGATTTAAAGTCTTGTAGGCGCAAATGTAGCAATTAAATTGAGCTTTTGGAAGAATAATAGTTTTTAAATGATCGTACCTTTCATTCAAATTGTTCCATAGGACCAATGAATATTTCACAGTGAGATACTCAATTTTTAAACCTTCGTGAATATGACGACGAAGGAAAATCATTGCTTTGGCCTTATCTTGGTTGGATGAGTGTTTTCATCTTTGGTGGTATTTCCAAGACCATTAGCGGCAAGATGAATTTCAGCATATAGAATCCATGAAAGGTAATTCTTTCTAGTGATGTCAAGAGCAGTGAATTCTAATTTTGTAAAGATCGATATAAATTTTTAGATTAAATAGTTAAGATTGAAAGTATAAGAGAATACTGTTGTCAATCTTGATAGTTTTCACAAAAAAGATGCGAAAAATTGGCTAGCACAAAGGAGGAGGGATCCTTCGACCTTTGCTTCAGGATCGAGAGTTATAGTGCTAATAACGTGTTATGAACATACAAGATAAAATACAAGAGAGATAACAACGAGAGAATGTATTATTGTTTATGAAAAGAATACATTTACAATATTCCTATGTGTCCTATTTATAGGACTAGATATAAAGAAACCAAAGGTCTTAATAATTGTGGAATATGAAATCCAAGAGTCTTACACAATGGCATCCATTAAATATATTGCATTTATAATATTATTTTATTTCATAAAAGGTATTACAATGATATTGTTCAATCTTATACATCAAAACAAAAATACTTTTATAACTTTACTTTTGCAATTCTTAAAACATATATGATTCAAGGAAAATTTGATTTACCTAGTTTCATATAAGGATGAGTAAGAACCAAATCATAAGCTTCAAAAATTAACCAAGTCTAAAAACACAAACTTGATAATAAAAGATATACAAAATACCATATAAATTACACTTTTTAGAAGATTACAAGCATTCATAAAGAATAATAGTTTGGGCAATGCTGAAGGAGGCGGTGTGCTATACAACGGTGGTAGGGCCGACCCTGAGTAAGGCAACATATGCAGTTTCATAGGGCCCCCATCTTTATAGGGCCTCAATTTTTAATATATAATAGTATTATATTATAATTAATCTTATTTTTTTCATTTTTTCACTCCTTTTATATTAAATATATATTATATAATATATATATATGATTTTGTTGGGTCAAATTATTTTGATTAAGGGTCAAAGTATTCTGACTAATGGAATTTTGATGATGACTTATTATAAAACTTAAACTAAGCCGTCTAATAATTTTTGGTGCAGGTGTATCAAAAACATATTATATTAGACTAAGTCTGAATGAGGTTCATTAGATTGATTGTCTATTAGATGCATAGAGTTAGACGTGTAGTCTAACAGACGTAGTTAGACTTGTAATCTAATAGATACGTAGTTAGACGTGTAGTCAAATAGATACGTAGTTAGACGTGCAGTCTAACAGATATGTAGTTAGATGTGTAGTTTAACAAATACGTAGTTAGACGTACAGTCTAATAGATACGTAGTTAGACGTGTAGTCTAACATATACGTAGTTAGACGTGTAGTCTAACAGATACGTAGTTAGACGTGTAGTCTAACAGATACGTACTTATACGTGTAGTCTAACAGATACGTAGTTAGATGTGTTGTCTAACAGATACGTCGTTAGACTTGTAGTCTAACAGATATGTAGTTAGACGTACAATCTAACAGATACGTAGTTAGATATGTAGTCAAATAGATACGTAGTTTGACGTGCAGTCAAACATATACGTAGTTAGACGTGCAGTCTAACAGATACGTAATTAGACGTGCAGTCTAACAGATACGTAGTTAGACGTGTAGCCTAATAGATATGCAGTTAGACGTGCATTCTAACATATATGTAGTTAGACGTGTAGTCTAACAGATACGTAGTTAGACGTGTAGTCTATCAGATACATAGTTAGACGTGTAGTCTAAGAAATACGTAGTTAGACGTGCAGTCTAACAGACGTAGTTAGACGTGCAGTCTAACAGATACGTAGTTAGACGTGTCGTCTAACAAATACGTAATTAGACGTGTACTCTAATAGGCGTAGTTAGACGTGCAGTCTAACAGATATATAGTTAGACGTGCAGTCTAACAGATACGTAGTTAGACGTGCAGTCTAACAGATACGTAGTTAGACGTGTAGTCTAATAGATACGTAGTTAGACATGCAGTCTAACAGATACATAGTTAGACGTGCAGTCTAACAGGCGTAGTTAGATGTGTAGTCTAACAGACGTAGTTAGACGTGCAGTCTAACAGATACGTAGTTAGACATGTAGTCTAACAGGCGTAGTTAGACGTGCAGTCTAATAGATACGTAGTTAGACGTGTAGTCTAACAGATACGTAGTTAGACATGCAGTTTAACCTGCATAGGTAGACGTGCAGTCTAACTAACGTAGTTAGACGTGTAGTTTAACAGACGTAGTTAGACGTGCAGTCTAACAGGTACGTAGTTAGACGTGCAGTCTAACAGATACGTAGTTAGACATGGAGTCTAACAGACGTAGTTAGACGTGTAGTCTAACAGATATGTAGTTAGACGTGCCGTCTAATAGAGATGAGAGTTAGACGTGTAGTCTAACTCCTTCAGATTAGTCTGAAGGGATGTGTAATTAGACGTGTCGTCTAATCCCATTTGACCAGTTTGTCTAATGGATCCTGCTATTAGACGGGGTCGTCTAACTACATTAGACTTGTCAGTCTAAGTTAAAAACGTCTAATGCCATGCTTAAGTAGTTGTTTGAAGCTAGAATCCGTCTATTCACGATCAACTAGATGTATGCTACTCCTGCTCCACTTTTCAATGTAGATCAGTATGACAGTCAATTGCAACCAATTAACTAATACCACGTAAGCAAATATTCTCCTCACTACTTGTTTCTTGTAGGACAATCCTAGAAGAATATTCGACGCACTACCAGATTGGTACGGCCACGATCCTGGTGCTTATTGTCTCATGTACCTGTGTACTATGGAGGCGTTCCAATGGATGTTCGCCACGTGTCATTATAGAAGATTCGACCATTGGTGTCTGCTCTCTATTTGAAGATTCTCAAGGATAACAAATGAGCTAGCTCTCTCTCGATTGATTAGAATGTACGCGAACATACAAGCTGATACACGAGCGAACTACTTTCTTGCTTTTACTATGTATACATGAAGAGAGTGTTAGAATCAAAGTATTGTCTAGCTGAGTGATATTCTTTAATATACTATAAGTTGAATAAAGTTTGTTCTGTTCAACAGTGAGCTAGCCGTGCAACTGTATTTGATTCTAAGAAACGTATATTGAATCCTTCCGGTGGTTGGAAGAAGGGGTGACGTATGAGAGTTTGCTCCGAACATCCATTGGAAGAAGCTGTGTCATTTACATTCTGTCATTCATTCTCTCGTTGGTTCATAGATTTAAACATGATCAAACTTTTCCACACTTAAATCGTTCAAGAGTTTGCAAGGGTTTGTGAAGAATAGAAAGTGATTTAAATCCCTAATAGGATTTCTATCAAATCGTTTATCTGAAGCCGTCACCAATAGCTAGACCCTTGTCTCTATCGATTACGCCGATCTTATCACATTTATATCTCCTTTTTAATCTTTTATTTTCGTATTATGATATATTAACTATTTATATCATTAAAATTAATTTTTGTTTTACTATTTTAGGGGCCCCAAAATTTAAGTTGCATTGGCCCCAAATTCTTAGGGCCGACCCTGAGGAGTGGGTGTACGGGATAGAGGTGGCACATTAACAAAACACTTAATTTTTTTTGGTAATAAAAGGAGAACTATAATGACACCCCACAACCATGGTCCCCGCTTACCTCAAAGCGCTTCCAAATAAAATTGAAAAAAAATATTAAGTTCTATTCTAGCGATAATAAGAGGTAAAAAAAGTCTTCAACACCAATGAGCACCAATGAGTCAAGTTGTGCAAGAATGAGAATGAAATGATTCTAGCCAGAATAGGCCGGCTTGGCCAAATGTTCACCTCTAATTGACAAATTTACATATTTACCCACACATCCAAATAAAAATACATCAAGAATGATGTTTTTACCAAATATTGATATTTATATATCTGAAATAAAGAATAACTAAATTCCTAAAATAATTATTAATATTAAATATTGAAGGTATTATCAATTACTCACTATTTATAGGTTATGTAGGTAAATATTCTTTTTGTTATTAGTGTTGGGGTATATACCACTAATAGGATCTTGGTCGGGGCTGGGGAACCGGGATTTGACCGGTTAGAACTTTCACTGAACGGTTGGCGCTAATCCGGTTATAGATTAACACCAGGTTTCAATACTACACAAACTGTCACAAACCCTTGAACCGAGTTCAAGTGCGGAAGTAGTTTATTTCAGATTGAAGCAACACACACAGTATGAATAAAGATAGAATCTGTATAATATCGGTTTGGAGATTTAGGAGGTCGGTTTAAGGTGTAATGAATCGGTTAGAGCGGTGCAAGTCGGTTAGTATGAGTCGGTTAGATAGTGGAGCCGCAGAAAGTAAAGAACAAGACAATTTTTTATGGATGTTCGGAGATAAAACTCCTACGTCACCCCTTTCTCTCAAAACTGTGAGAAGGATATTCACTAAGGAATACACAAACACAATATCCGATCGAGACTTATTTGCTGCTCGATAAACACTCGTACAATTCTCACCAAAATTGTAATCTCACTTCAAATGCACACTTAAGCTTTTTAATCTTAGAGAGATAAACGTAACTTATAACTTGGGTTCTTGTAACTACTAGAACTGCATTTACTCCACTTCAACTCCTTCTTTTATAGGTGAAATGTGCCAACGGTCACATTTCTTCCTTGAATCTGATTGGTTGAGCAGAGGTTCAGTGTTGCAGTACTGGCGATTTAAGCTTCCAAGGCATAGGTCAAACCGGCTAGGTTTGTCTTTTACTTAATATAGCAACTGTTCGGTTGGACAGTTGCCTACACCTGGAGGGTTACGCCTCTGACTTATCCCAAAGTAGAAAGATCTCTTTAGACAATCTTCTGCAGCCTGCATAGTATCACCAGACTTGTATGGATATGACAATGTTATAGTCTGTTCCTTTGGTATCATCTTCTACATATACCCAAAGTGTCTGTTTACACCGATTTGTAGATTGTACTTAGTTTGATAGTTCTAACTTCTTTCATAAGTAGTCTCTTCATCGGTTTTCCGGTTGTATACTGCATTTCGGTTTGGGATGACTACCGGTTGTTCATAGCTTCAGGTTAACCGAATAGTTTTCCGGTTTTGGATATATTCTCTGCTTCTTCTTTTAACCGGTCTTGACTTCTTGATCGGTTGGATTCTTGACCGGTCATAGTTTTGACCGTTCCTGGTTCTTAACCGATCCTGCACAAGAAGTTTGTTTTTGTTAAGTTCTTATTTTAACCGGTCTAATATATCTAACAATTTCTCCCTTTTTGATTATTTTATTTAAAATATTCAAAATCATGTAAGGAGTAAGAAGTAGGCCGGTTGTTTTAAAATTTTGTTTGGCCGGATTTTTGAAAAAGACTTAGGAAAATTTTTAGAAAAATTTTGGAAAAATTTGTCTTTGAAAAATTTTATCTTATAAATTTCTTCCTTTTTGATTATTTTATTTAAAATATTCAAAACCATGTAATGAATTAAAACGTAGGCCGGTTTCCAAAAATACTTTATATAAACTTAAGAAATATAATAAAGTTAACATAAATAACAGGTAATTAAAAAATTTTATTCCCTCTTCTTAGGCATGTATCTCTCCCGTAAGTATTCAACCATCACTCCCTTTCCCGGATTGCGGGGATCGACGCCAACTCTGAAGGAAGATCCTTGACCGCCCGAGGTTCCGGGGAATGGTGAAACCTGTGAGGGAACCGATCTGATTGGAACCGCCTCAAGACCCCGCGTTCTTTTGTTCAGCGGTATATCCTCTTCCTCAACCTCTTCAACTTCTGGTGAAACCGGGTTGGGTGGAGGAGCAGCAATCGGTTCAGCAATGTCGTCCAATAGCTGTTGAGTCCGTTTAACCGCTGCTTTCGTGGAGGAGGCCTTTCTCTTTCTGGTGACCGGTCCGATTGAAGGGCAGCCGCCTTTGATTTCTTATTTGCATCGGCGATATCATCTATTATAAAGTGTTGTTCGAATAGTCGGGCCGCGTCCTCATTCGCCTGAACCGCTTGTTCCGGTGCGGCATCTTCTATCACCTGAACATGTTTGGCCAGGTCTGCATCTGCTTGTTCCCTTTCCTTGTGAAGCTGTATATTCACGTGTTCGGCTTCTTGGATCTTTTGAGTCGCGATCTCGTTTGCTTTCTCAAGCGCTTCGTCGGCTACTAGCTTGGCCGCGATCATCTCCGCCAGCTGTTCGGATACCGCTTTTAGCTTGGCTTGGGTCTGGGCATGCTTTTGTTCAAGCTTTGCCATTCTTTCAAGCATTGAATCGGCCTGGTTGCCGGATTGGAACAGACCTTCTTCAAGAAACGCCATCCTTTGATCCGTTGTCGTTAGTTGTTGGGCGGTGTTGTTGTGACCTTCTTCAAGTGTCACCAGCCTTTGATCCATAAAACTGAGTCGTTGGTTGGTTTGAGCAAGACCGTTCTCCAGAATTGTGGTTCTCTGTGTCGTGGAGCCGAACAGTTGGTCGGTCAGGCCGTAGTTATCTTCAACGGCTGTAAGCCGTTGAACCGTAGAATTCAGTTTTTCACCAGTAGACTCAATCAACCGGTTGGATTTCGTCGCTTTTTTCCTTCATTTCCTTCTGCCACGGCATGATGGCATCATTATAAAATTCCTCGATTAAGTCCATGACCTTGTCCTTGGTTAGAGCCGGTACCGTCGTTTTTTCGGTTTGTGGAGACCCGGGTTGATTGGTGAGTAGAGTATCCGTGTCGGTTTTAAGTCTGTTGACTGTGGATTCCGGTGGAGGAGAGATATTCTCGATCTGATTCGGATTCGGACCGCTGTTGGATTCGGAACCGTCATCACCTTCAGGGTGAGATCTGGAAAAGTGTGAGGCCTCTTGATGACCAGGTTCCGATTCTAACCGTGTCATTTCATCGGTTAGTTCATGTTCCTTAGCTGTTAAAATTTACAGCACCATTATATCGAACTGAGTTTTGTCCTCTTCAGAGACATTCTTTTCACGAAGATGGCGGATATGGCCGGTGAGTTCTATCAACCGGGCGTGCGGTTCAACCATCCTTCCTCTTCGAAGAGCGGTGACCACGCTCATAGTCTTCGTAAGGTCGAGAACCGACCTTTCCATCTCCACCAGTCTTTCATATCTCTGATGAGTGGGATGCGCTGGTAACATGTCGGCATAACAGACTTCCTTCCGTTCAAGAGCCCATTGAAAGTAGACATTGCTCACAACGTGAGCCTGCTAGAAAAGTTGATATATTATTTGGGAGACAAGTTCCTCTCCCAATTGTCGAACGTTGTCGTCCGCGGTTTCAAATACCTCCGGTCGCCTGGATGAACCGGTTTCATCATTAACATTTCTGGCCGGTTGTTCTTCGACCACCTTCATCTTCCTTTAGTCTAATCGATTCTCCTCGGTGTTATTGGAGTTGGTCCGGCTAGAGCTAGTTGCGGAGTCCCCCGGGTTAGGAGTGTCGGCTTGAATATTGGCCGATCCGGATGTGTGCGGAACCGCCTTGCTTCCAGATTGTTCACCCGCCGGAGCCTATTTCTTTCTAGGATGCGATTTCCTAGGACGAGTGTTTGATTGTTTACCGACTGAGATCTTCACTCTGCCCGGTTTGGCCGCTGGTTTCAGAAAGTGCGTGGATCTTATTATTTTGTTGGTAGGGATAATAACACTCGGGCCAGTGTCAGCATTTGAGTGACGTATCAGCTTGCCGAGTGGAACGACGTATCCCCAAGACCGTTTTGAAGATGGATCCACCATCTCACATAATGCTCCTGACCAAGCCGGCTATCATCTCAATTTTCGAGCGTGTGAAGCTATCGTATTTGCCTCCTCTTCCTTGAACCGACTTTGAGAGAATCTCGCAAAGCGACCTGTATTCCGGTTTGAGGTCGGTTTTCTTACCGGACACCACTATCGGTTCTTTAGTATCCGATACAGCTCAACGAACCGCAAGGAGTAAGTCCTTGTTTGTTTCCACGGAGAAGTCACTCCCTTCCGTCGGTAAGCGGAGAACTTCAGCAACCGATTCTTTTGTGAGTTTGAACGGTTTTCCACCGACCGTTGCGGATATAACTCCTTCATTGAGTACATCGGTTTGGAAAAATTCCATGAACGCGTCTTGATACAGGATGAATGGTCCATTCAGAAAGTGTTCAAAACTCGATGCAGATATGAGATTCAGCACCTGTTTAGTCTCTGTCGATCCGTTGGTTCGAATTTCTTAGAAATCCACTTGGAAGATGTGAGTGAAGAGGACAGAATCACGACCCATTTTCCTTAGAGAGATCGGAAGTTGGAAAGATTGAGAGCTTAAGAATTAGTTGAATGCTAGAGAGAGAAAGCAGATTCGCGGAAGAAGGAAATAAAATGGCTAATGAAGGTATTTATAGGCAGCGGCCTGGAACACGAATCGTCGCAAACCGTCACATCAAGAAAGGGCGGCAATTTTCCCTCCAAAATGGGCTGGCGGTAAGTCTTTGGGCGGGAACCTTTTGGCGGGAGTTCTTTTGGGCGGTAACCTTTTGGCGGTAAGCCTTTTGGCGGGAAGTTATTAGAGCGGTTAATCTTTTAACCGATTATTAAGGAAGCGGTGATTTAATTTACCCGGTAAATGGTAAGTCGGTAAGCGATTTTAACCGGTTGAGAATTTGAACCGATATCTGAACTTTTCAATTTTAAAGCGATTTTTGAACTTTAAAAAATCCATTAACGAAGAAAGGCATAACAATGATAGAACCGATATTAAAATCGGTTTGAAATACAAATACAAGGGTAAGATTAATTTTTCTAGAACCTAAATCATTCTAAAGATTTTGTCGTCCGCCATTTCCTCGTTGAGGACGTTTGAGGGATTCACCGGTGTACCTGGTCCAAAATTTGGAATGTAGGCCCGAATGACCCGGCTTAGTTGAGGAGCATAGCAGAACCGTTTCTTCGTTTCGACCATGATATTCATGTTGTTGAAGATGACCGATGCCCAGTTGATGGGGGTATCGCTGACGATATAGGTCATCATGTCGAAAGCTCTTCTGGAATACTTTTGGTTTGGAGATTGGCAGATGATCGATCGGTTAACGATCTCATGCATGAGTTGGATGTGGGGAGCAAGATTGGCGTTAAGGCCATGATTTTCCACAGGTGTTTCGGATCCAAAGAACAGTTAAGCGTAATCAACCGCTGCCCTGCCCACCCTTGAAGGGAAGTCCGAGAACCCCTCGGTCGGAAGATTAAACATTCCAGCGAGTCCGCTCTCAGGGAGAACGATGACATTGTTTTTCACGCTGGAAACAATGGCATCGTTGAGCATATATGCATTGTTGAGAAATTCCAGTACCACTAGAATAAATAGAGGTCTGGATTCTTCTAAAAAATCACGAAGTCCGGTTTCGTCTAAGGATTCAAAGATCAATTCCCTTGTTTTCACATCTTCCATGTCGAGTAAAGAATCGAAATCGATGCAAAGATAGTTTTTGAGAGTGCGATGAGACATTTTCAGATCTTGCTTAGAGAGATAGAGAGTTAAAAATATTTTGTTTTGAAGTGTGTTGGGATGAAAGAGAGAAGTTTCTTAAATAGATTGGAAATGGGAGGGAAAATAAGAGCATTTAATGTTAATATTCTGTTTTGTCTCATTAATGTTGGGGAATATTTATGTTTTCAAAACGCCTTGGGAAGTTGCGTTTTTGACCGTTTACGGAGACCAAGGCTGAGAATCTAGTTGGGAATTAACTAAGTTTGTGATATTTCCCATGCAGTTGGAATTCAAAGTTACTAGATTTTCATTAAATGAAAAGTGAATTACATTGAACCGGAGGAGACATAAATTAAACCGAAAGGAATCATAACCGAGTAGGATAAAAATACAACTGGTGCGTGAAGCAAAATGACCGGTTATCCGAAGGAGTGACTAATTGCCGGAGGAGGTGAGGTGTCGGTTCTTCTTCTTCCAAGCTTTCTCAAAACGCTCATAGAAGGAATCGGCGGAATCTCTTGTCAAGACCTGGGATTGCTTCAGCCCCTCGCCTGGACAGAGCGGAACCCCGAGTTCGTTGAGTAGAGAGCTGATTTGGGGAATAAAGCCGGTATGACAGGTAGTGATCATCCAGATCACGATGTCAAACAGCAGCCTAGACCAATTGACCGGAGTATCAGTTGTGATGGCGGTCATGATGTTGAAGATTGTGGGGCAGTAGGTGTTTGTGACATCCTTTCCCAGGATGGCCCTACCGATGATATCATTGAGAAACTGATATTTAGCCATCAACGATGACCGAGATCCGTGGTCATCGACAGGAAGATTCGAGCGAGAGAAGTTCAAAGAGGTTTCCGATTTTAGTTCAGCCGAAACATTTAGATCATTAAGACCTTCCTTCGGAAGGTCGAAGCATCGAGAAAAATCTCGCTCGGAGAAGTCAAAGACTGTTCCTCTTACCCTAGATTGGATAAGGGTATCATAATATGGCGTACCACGGAAGACTCTAGCATTATGGAAAAATTCAGTAACAGTTTCAGGAAAGATGACATGTTTGTCATCTAGGAAAGGCTTCAGACCGATACTTTCCAGAGATTTAATCATTTTGAAGATCTCATAGTATTGTGTCCCATGTGTTGAGTCAAAATCAACTTGGAGGATGTTTTGGAACTAAGACATTTTTGTATTAGTGAGATGACAGATTGATATTGTGGATATTTGTCTGATGTTCATCTAACTTATATATGAGTTGAAGGGTGATGTGGGTGAATAGTATTATCCAATGGGTAGTAGGTAGTTTAGTTTATTAGTCATATGATAAAACATCTTGCATGAATTAGGTATGTTTACAGCCTAAGGGTGTGAGTCATAGGCCTGGACGGTGAGAGATATCATATCTTCACGTCTTTTGAGGCATGACTGTTTTGTTTTGAGAAGGTATCTTTTCAGAACAGATACATCTAAACACAGACAATTGTTACATTTTTTGTTAGGAAGCCAAATATTCCAGAATATATTATATTCAAGCCTGTTGGTTTTCAGTCATTGGTCCCGATGCAGTCAATTAGTGTAGGTATTAAGTAACTGGTCGGTTTACTATAAATGATAAACAACGTGGTTCTTCAATAAATACGATGGTAAATTCGGTTTCTGACATTTTAGGAAGAACTGTCGGTTTTGTCTATCCGAACCGACTTTCCATTTAGAGGTTAAAGGTTTAAGAAATGAGTTGACTAATATCGGTTAAACCGAGGATGTTTCTGAAGTAAGAAAACTTAGCTTCCTCTAGAGGCTTTGTGAAGATATCGGCTACTTGTTGATTAGTTGATACGTATTCCAGCGGATATGCTTCTGCATGACATGTTCCTGGATGAAGTGATGCCTTATGTCGATGTGCTTGGTTCTAGAGTGTAGAACCGGATTATACGTGATTGCTATGGAACTTGTGTTGTCATAGAAAATAGGAGACTCTTCGGCGGTGATACCGAAGTCCTTTAGTTGCTGTTGAATCCATAGGAGTTGTGAACAACAACTTCCGGCTGCCAAATATTCAGCCTCTGCGGTTGATGTAGCAACCGACGTTTGCTTCTTGCTGTACCATGCAACAAACCGATCACCTAGGAATTGGCATGTTCCACTGGTACTTTTTCTGTCAACTTTACAACCTGCATAGTCTGCGTCAGAATAACTTGTGAGGTTAAAGGATGAGTGCTTTGGATACCACAGACCGACTTTAGGGGTTCCCTTTAGGTATTTCAGGATTTTCTTAGCGGCTTTACAGTGAGACTGTTTGGGAATAGCCTGAAATCTCCCACACACTCCGACTGCAAATAGTATGTCTGGTCTACTTGCTGTCAGGTATAAAAGTAAACCGATGATTCCACGATAGGCGGTCAGGTCTACTCCCTGACCGTCATCATCTTTATCTAGCTTGATGGATGAGCTCATTGGTATAGCGGCGGAGGAGCATGTGTCCATCCCAAATTTCTTCAGAAGTTCCTTTGTGTATTTGGGCTGACTAATGAAGGTTTCTCCTTCGAGTTGTTTAACCTGAAGACCTAGGAAGAAGTTTAATTCTCCCATCATACTCATTTCAAATTTGTTAGTCATCAAGGTTGAGAATTTATCACACAGCTTAGGATCGGTTGATCCGAAAATGATATCATCCACATATATATGAACAAGTAGAATCATGATGTATCAGAAATGCGGTTAATGTGACATACCAAGCTCTAGGAGTTTGTTTTAAACCGTATAGTGCTTTATTTAGGCGATATACATGATTAGGCAGGTCAGCATTTTTAAAACCGGGTGGTTGCTTAACGTATACTTCTTCACGTAGGTTACCATTTAAAAATGCACTTTTGACATCCATTTGGAAAACTTTAAAAATTTTGAATGCAGCAAAGACTAGAAAAATCCTAATGGCTTTAATCCTAGCTATAGGAGAAAATGATTCTTCAAAATCAATGCCTTCTTCCTGTTTGTATCCTTGTGCCACTAATCTAGCTTTGTTCCTCGTAACCAAACCGTCTTCATTGAGTTTATTTCTGAAAACTCATCTTGTTCCTATGACCGGTTGATCTTTCGGTCTAGGGACTAGGTACCAGACTTTATTACTCTCAAGATGGTTTAGCTCTTCTTGCATTCCCAAGATCCAATCCGGATCCGACAATGCTTCATCCACCCTTTTAGGCTCAATCTGGGATATGAAAGCGGAATTAAAATATTCCTCCGGTTTTTGTCGCCTAGTTTGGACAGGTTTTGAAGGGTCACCTATAATAAGCTCAGGAGGATGATTTGTATTCCTTTTGAGATTTGGTTCAGGAATGTCTACCAAATCACTGTTTATTTGATCAATGCTAGACAGATCGGTAGGCTGATCAATAGTGTTAGACCGACCGATTTCCTCAGTTTGAACCGAGATGTCAGCTTCCTGCTGCGTGTCAGCTTGATCCAGCTGGGTTTCAACAACACCCATTTGGTCATGGACAAACCGTCTGAAAACCGGAACCTCATCTTCACTATCAGAATGGATATTATTATTTTCCAATCTGTTGTGTAGATCAAAGGATGATGCGGTGTTACTTTCAACTGATTCATTGAATACAACATGAAGAGATTCTTCCACGGTTAAAGTTCTAGTATTATATACTCTATATGCTTTACTGACCGCTAAGTAACCTAGCATGATCCCAATATCGGATTTTGCATCAAAAGCGGATAAGTAATTTTTGCCATTAATTTGAATGTAACATTTACAACCAAAAATTTTAAGATACCTAATGTTAGGAATTCTATCAAAATACACTTCATACGGTGTTTTGTTATGAAATTTGTTAATCAAAGACCGTTTTTGTGTATAACATGTAGTGTTGATAGTTTCAACCCAAAATTTTTGAGCAACACCTGAATCGACTATCATGGACCTTGCGGCTTCCTTGAGAGTTCGGTTTCTTCTCTCAGCCAGACCGTTCTGTTGAGGGGTTCTAGCACTAGACAACTCGTGTCTAATGCCGGATTCATCAAGAAATGCATTTAGAGTACTATTTGTAAATTCGGTTCCTCTGTCACTCTTAATGCTGTTTATGCGTGTTGATTTTTCATTTTTTAAACGCTTAAGTAATGTAATTAAATTTGATGCGGTTTCACGTTTAGATGCCAAAAATGTGACCCATGTATATCTAGAATAATCATCAACAACCACCATAGTGTAAATCATACCACCTAGGCTGGTGACCCTAATCGGTCCAAATAAATCCATGAGAAGAATATCTAAACATCGGTTAGACTGAATGTGTTCTTTACTCTTAAAGATTGATTTAGTTTGTTTACCCATTCGACATCCAGAACACACCTTATCCTTATTAAATACTATATTTCAACTAGCTTTTTACCACGGATATAGTTTAAGGTTTTGATGTTTAGATAGTTTAGCCTTTTATGCCATAGCCAAGTTTGATCGATTTTAGCTACCATGCAAACAGGGTGCTCCACTTCATTTTTCCAGTCTACCTTGTATATATTTCCTAACCTATTTCCGGTTAGTAGTATGTTACCCTGAGAGTTTTTAACTAAGCATGCATGCCTAAGAAATTCTACAGTATATCCAGCATCACACATCTGACTAATACTTAGTAGGTTAAAATGTAGATTTTCAACTAAAAGTACATTATCAATTGTTAAATTACCATGGAAAATCTTACCATTTCCCATAGTTCTACCTCTTGAGTTGTCACCGAAGACAATCATTGCACCAGTTTCTATTTTGATGTCGGTTACAAGGTTGTTGTTTCCAGTCATGAGTCTGGAGTAACCGCTGTCCAAATACCACTCAGAATTTCCTAGCGGTTTCTTCATATCCTACAAAATATACATATTTACAACTATTTGGTACCCACATTTACTTGGGTCCATAATTGATTAGTCCCTTGGGTATCCAGACTTTGATAAGTCGGACAACTTTCCCGGTTATGGTTCTAACTAGTTTTCCTGTACTTGGTTTAACATATTTCTGTTGTCCTAAGAGTGCCTTATTTTGTGGTGGCCTTTGGTTTATTCTATGTGGTCGTGGATTGGTTTGCTTACCTTTTGGCCGGTTGGCTTTCCTTCTCTCAGGATGAAGCCATTTTTCGGAGTCATTTGGACTTACATAGATTATTTCTTCTTCCGGTTTTGAATCACTTTGTTCCTCATTGTCGGTTGAAGAGCTCTTGACAAATCTTACAAAGGGAAGATTGTCTTTTGTGAGCTTCATCTTGTCGGGACGGTTCCAGTTGGCGGATCTGTCGTTTTTGTATCCAAGACCAAATTTGCATTTGGAATGTCTTTTATATTTAGAAAACCGGTTCACCGTTTCACTAGATCTTTTCCATGCGGCTATTCGATACCGGGTTCGTGCATCCTCCTCTTCGGTCAGCTCTTGAACTGAATCTTTGAGTTGTTTAGTCTCTGAGGATAGTTCAGGTGCTGCCTCGGTTTCTAAGATTTCATCAGGTTGAACACTATTGGTTTCAGGTTCGGACAGGGTTGGTTCTATGGGTTCGGTTCCAAAGTTAAGTCGGGTTGGTATTAAGGTTAATAGGTTCTTGTACTCTACTACCATGTCATTAAGTGCATCAAATAACTCATCTTTAGTAAATTCTTCACAAGAAGTATCAAATACCTGTTCATTTTCCATGAGACATGTGAGTTTATCATCGCTGTCATTGTGAGCCCATAAACTTCCTCCATCATCGGCTATCAGTGCTTTCTGAATTTCCTTCCCTTCACTGGTTTGTGAGTAGTTGTTGTTTCTTTGGTTCTGATCATCCGATTTCCGGTCATCCCGTCTTGGTTTTCTGCATTCCCACCTGAAATGTCCCAAACAATTGTAGTTATAACATCTTATATTAGATTTATCACCGTAGTTATAGTTGTTGTTTGTCGGTTGGCTTTTCTTCATGAATCTACCAAACTTATGTGCAAGCATTGCCATAGCATCCTCAATGAACTGTTCAACAGTTCTGATCGGTGCAGGAGCAACAGGTTCTATAGATGTGACTAATTCCTTAGTAGAGGTTGAGGCTGATACTTCATCTTCGATCCTAGATCTCATTTCAAACTCATATGCCTTAAGATCTTCGAATACATCGTGTAGCTTCATCTTGCTTAGGCAGTTTGATTCCCTCATCACCATCGTCTTTATGTCCCATGCACTTGGAAAAGATCTTAAAGCTTTGATAGTAGTTTCCTTGTTATCATAGTTCTTTCCAAGAGTTAAGAGCTCATTTATCACATTTGTAAACCGGTCACTGTACTCCCTCATGGTTTCTACTGGCTTCATCTTGATGTTTTCAAACTTCTGGGTAGCCACCATTATCCTGCTTTCCTTGGTTCTTTCATTTCCCTCATGAAGTTGAATCACCGTTTCCCATACTTCCTTTGAGGTTTTGCAATCTTTGGCCTTGTAGAAGGTGTTTCTATCCAAACCGTTGAAGATATGTTTTCTAGCATGATTGTCCACATTGTTTCTCCTCTTATCCTCAGCTGTCCAATCCTTTCTATATTTATCAATTATCACCGGTCCTTCAGACAGAATGAGCGGCATCTCATCATCCATAGTGATTAGGTGCAAGTGCATGCATATCTTCCAATTGGCGAAATCATCAACTTCTAGCATCGGAGGCTTCTCGAAAGTCATGCTTGCTTGCTTCGGGTTGCTTGAGTATTGAAACTAACTGCTCTGATACCAATTGATAGGATCTAGGTCGGGGCTGGGGAACTGTGGTTTGACCGGTTAGAACTTTCACTCAACGGTTGGCGCTAATCCGGTTAAAGATTAACACCGAGTTTCAATACTACACAAACTGTCACAAACCCTTGAACTGAGTTCAAGTGCGGAAGTGGTTTGTTTAGGGTTGAAACAACACACACAGGATGAATAAAGATAGAATCTTTATAATATCGATTTGGAGATTTAGGAGGTCGGTTTAAGGTGTAATGAATCGGTTAGAGCGGTGCAAGTCGGTTAGTATGAGTCGGTTAGAACGTAGAGCCGGCAGAAAGTAAAGAACAAGACAGGTTTTTATGGATGTTTGTAGATAAAACTCCTACATCACCCTTTCCTCTCGAAACCGCGAGAAGGATATTCATTAATGAATACACAAACACAATATCCGATCGAGACTAATTTACTGCTCGATAAACACTCGTACAATTCTCACCGAAATTGTAATCTCACTTCAAATGCACACTTAAGCTTTTTAATCTTATAGAGATAAACGCAATTTATAACTTGGGTTGTTGTAACTACTAGAACTTCATTTACTCCTATTCAGCTCCTTCTTTTATAGGTGAAATTTGTCAACGGTCACATTTCTTCCTTGAATCTGATTGGTTGAGCAGATGTTCAGTGTTGCAGTACTGGAGGTTTAAGCTTCCAAGGCATAGGTCAAACTGGCTAGGTTTGGCTTTTACTTAATATAGCAACTGTTCGGTTGGACAGTTGCCTGCACCTGGAGGGTTGCGCCTCTGACTTATCCCAGAGTAGAAAGATCTCTTCAGGCAATCTTCTGCAGCCTGCAGAGTATCACCGGACTTGTATAGATATGGCAATGTTACAGTCTGTTCCTTTGGTATCATCTTCTGCATATACCCAAAGTGTCTGTTTACACCAATTTGTAGATTGTACTTAGTTTGATAGTTCTGACTTCTTTCTTAAGTAGTCTCTTCATCGGTTTTCCGGTTGTATACTGCATTTCGGTTTGGGATGACTACCGGTTGTTCATAGCTTCAGGTTAACCGGATAGTTTTCCGGTTTTGGATATATTCTCTACTTCTTCTTCTAACCGATCTTGACTTCTTGATCGGTTGGATTCTTGACCGGTCATAGTTTTGACTGTTCCTGGTTCTTAACCGATCCTGCACAGGAAGTTTGTTTTTGTTAACCGGTCTAATTTATCTAACAACCACTTTTGCATGAATATAATAAGATAAATGATAATTAAATTCCTGAAAATATTACTAATTATATAAGGCATCAATTGCTCACCATATGTATAATCTTGTGAAAGTAAATAAATATATGTTTGATGAGGGACTTATTGTTAATCATTCTCATTCTCAAACATCATTTATTATAATTGTTTTTAGCAAAAAAAAAAAAAAAAAAAAAAAAAAACCTTACCATGACAAAAACCATAAGATATTATGTTCTTCAGAATTTAATATTTTTGTGCTCAATGATGTAAGATCATTCTTACCATTGTGATTAATTTAATAAAGAATAAAGTTCAAACATAGACTAAATATATTTTGAAATAATAAAAAAAGAAGCATATTAATGATTCAAAATTTTAAAAAAAATCAATAATATTAATATTTATAAAATATTTGAAAATGTAAATATCATGAAACACAACCAACTAAGATGGTAGCTATAAATATATTATCTTCTTAAGTATCAAATTATTTAATGCTTAATTGGGCAATCTCATTCTTTTAAATATCTCAACTAATATATACTTTATCATTAAAATGGACATCTATCAACATCAAAATGTTTAATCTATTTAAAATTTTTTAATATAAATAAAATAAATATTGAAAAGAATAAAAAACAAAAATATTGATAATTTAAAATAACAAAGAAAATTATTAACAATAAGATTAAAAATTGTTTGAAATATAAATATCATTAAACCAGAACTATAAAATATGTAAGTTAACTTAGTCTCAGACCTAATAGCATTTTTGCATATCTAAAATTCTCAAATCTACTAAACCGTCAAAACAAATTAAAACCATTATCATTTTTTTTCTTTCAGGAATTAAAGAAGAACTAAAATGACACCCTACAATCATGTCCTCTGCTTAAACTCAAAGTGTTTTCAAATTGAATCGTAACCGTTATAATTAAATTGAATATCAAATCAGTCATTCCAGTTTTCTTTTTAGAAATCCGATCACAATTTTTGATTTATCGGTTCAGTGTCATTGAAATTGCTCAAACCGACCAAATGTTTAAATAACACAGAATGATAATTGAACCTTAAAATGACATTAATGAATAATGTGATAGGATCGGTGTAATCAATAGAGACGGGGGTCTAACTATTGATGACAACTTCTGGAAAACGGTTTGATAGAAATCCTATTAGGGATTAATATCACTTTCTATTCTTCACAGCAATTTGTTTATAGATGTTTGGAGCAAACTCTCCTACGTCACCTCTTCTTCCAACCAACAGAAGGATTCACTATACTTCTTTGAATCAAATACAGTTTACTGGCTAACTAATTGTTGAACAGAACAGGCTCTATTTAACTTACAATATATTTAATAATATCAATCAGCTAGATAATGTTTTCGATTCTCTCTCTCTATTGAAGATGATGTACAAATTAGTGAGTAAGTGAGCAAGTTAACAACAATTCTTGAGTTAGTGTGTAGACCAGCAGCTCGTCCGTTGTCCTTGAGAATCTTTATATAGAAAACAGGAACCAACGGTCGAATCTTCTACATTGACACGTGGTGAGCGTCCATTGGAAAACCGCCCATAGTACAAGAGTACAGTAGACTCTGTGCAGCAGGATCGTGGCCGTACCAATCTGGTAGTGCGCAAAACATTCTTCTAGAACTATCCTAAAGAGAACAAGTAGTGGAAAGAATACTTACTTATGTGACATTCATTCATTGGATACAACTGACTGTCGTACTAAACTACACGGATCAGTGGAGTAAGAGTAACGTACAACAAGTTGATCGTGGGTAGACGAATGTTAACTTCAAGTAACTGTTGAAGCGATGCATTAGACGTGCTTAATTAGACTATCAAATGTAAGGAAGTTTGACGTCAACGTCTAATAGAGAGATCCATTAGACCACCAAGTCTAATGGAGTTATACGACATGTCTAACAACATTTCACTTTAGACTTGTCTAAAGGAGTTAGACGCCATCATCTAATTTTCATTTGTTAGACTGCACGTCTAACTACGTATCTGTTAGACTGCATGTCTAACTACGTATCTGTTAGACTGCACGTCTAACTACATATCTGTTAGATTACACGTCTAACTACGTATCTGTTAGACTGGACGTCTAACTACGTATCTATTAGATTGCACGTCTAACTATGTAACTGTTAGATTGCACGTCTAACTACGTATCTATTAGACTACACATCTAACTACGTATCTATTACACTGCACGTCTAACTTCGTATCTGTTAGACTGTATGTCTAACTACGTATGATTAGCCTCTTTCAGTTTTAATGCACATGCACAAAACAATTAGACGACTTAAATAAATTTAAGTTTACTGATACATTATCAAAATAACAATAGTCAAATAAATTTGACCCAACAATTTTCCCCTTTTTGATGATGTTAAATGTTAGGATCTAGGTCGCGGCTGGAGGACCGGGGTTGGGCCAGTTAGCGCGTCTCACTCAAAGGGTGTTGATTAATCCGGTTAGAGATTAACACCGGGGTTTCAATACTACACAAACTGTCACAAACCCTTGAACTAGGGTCAAGCGCGGAAGAGGTTTGTTTTAGGTTGAAGCATCACACTCACGAGATAGGCAGAACCGATTTTTTTATAAGGCAGGTTTGGAAATTGATGGGTCGGTTTTTGTAACTTGGTGATTCGGTTTAGATAGTGTAGGGTCGGTCAAAAAGGTGTAGGTCGGTTAGTACAGTTCGGTTATAAAGTAAGTCAGACGAAAAGTAAATAACAAGTTTTTATGGATGTTCGGAGATAAAACTCCTACGTCACCCCTTCCTCTCGAAACCGCGAGAAGGATATTCACTAAGGAATACAAATACAATCCGATCAAGACTTATTTCCTGCTCGATAAGTCCCGTACAATTTACATCGAAATTGTAAATACACACATAAACTTTAGCACTTAGGCCTTTTCTAGAGAGAGAACACAATATTATCACTTGTAAATTAATTGTTCGCTATGTCCCACATTTACTCATCTTCAGCTGCTCCTTTTATAGGTGAAATATGCCAACGGTCATATTTCATTTCCTTGAATTTGATTGGTTGAGCAGAGGTTCAGTGATTCAGACCTGGCGGTCAACCTTTCAGACTAGGCAGTCTGTTCTTCCAGTATGTAGGACAAACCGGCTAGGTTTGTCTTTTACTCAATGTGGTAACTGTCGGTTAGACAGTTGTCTGTACTTGGAAGATTGCCTTTCTGATTTATCCTGAAGTGGAAAGATCTTGTAGGAAGGTTTTCTGCAGCCTGCAGACTGTCCTCAGATTTGTATGAATATGGAAATGTTCAGTCTGTTCCTTTGGTATCATTCTCAACAGATATCCGAAGTGTCTTCTTATGCTGGTCGGTTATTTGGTTTAACCGAATGGCTTCCGGTTCTCAACCGGATGGCTTCCGGTTATTCCTTTGACTTCTTAATAACCGGCTGTCTGGTGTTTCCGGCTTTTAGTTTTGGCCGATCTTGCCTTCTTTGTGCGGTCATATTTCTGGTCAGTTTAGGTGTTTGACCGGTTGAGCTTCTTAACCGGTTCATTGGTTTGACCGGTCCGGTTCTTTGTCTGTTCCTTCATAGGAGGTTTATTTGTGTTAAGTTCTATTAACCGGTCTAATTTTATCTAACAATTTCTCTCTTTTTGATTATTTTATTTAAAATTATCAAAATCATGTAAGTTTGCAAATGTAGGCCGGTTTTGTGAGTTTTATTTGGCGAATTTTTGGAAACTGACTTGGGAGGATTTTTCGAAAAATTTTGGAAAATTTTGAGAAACATTTTGTCTTTTTTATCTTATCAATTTCTCCCTTTTTGATTATTTTATTTAAAATTATCAAAATCCAGTCGGAATGCAAATGTAGGCCGGTTTCCAAAAATAACTTTATATATATATAAGTGAAGATAACCGAAAAAGGCTAAAATATTATATATAAAAAAACCGAAATAAACATAGAAAGGAAAGACCCTATTCCAATTCAGATGGCAGGAAGCCTGTCATCAGGTCATCCGTCGGTTGGTCCTCAGCCGATTGAGCCGGACTTGAAGAAGATCCTCCTACCCCCGTGGTGTCCTGGTGAAGAGAGAGCGTTTGAGCGACCATGCTGACTGGAACCGCATTGGAAACTCGTTGTCTTGTAGGTCGCGGTTCGAGATCCTCCCCTGATTCATCCTCGAAGTCATCCTCGTCAACAACTGTTTCGGTGATTCTGTCCAGTAATACGTTGACTTGAGCCTTCCTTGTAGAAACTTTCCTCTTTCGTTTTCTCGGAGCCGAAGAGGAGGGACCCGCCTTGGACTTCTTGTGAGCCTTTTCAAAATTGTGATATGTGTCTTGCTGAGCTTTTAACCGGTTGGCCTCTTCGACTTGTTTGGCCGCCATGATTTTTGCGTGTTCCGGATTTCTGGCCGCTATATTTCGTGCGCGTTAGGCCAATTCCTCATCAGATAATCGCAGTGCTTCCTTTTCTGTCCGGTTCTGGTCATCCAAGGCATCCTGAAGTTCTTTAGCCGCTTGAGCATTTGCCTCCTCAACCGCTTTATCAGCATTAAGCTTGGCATTTATCAACTCAGTCACATGTTCGGTGACCGCCTTAAGGTCGGCTTCAAGCTTGTCGTTGCGCTCTTCAAGACTTGCATTCTTCTTTTCAAGATCTGTGACCCTGTCAAGTGTCGAACCGACTTCAGTGCTTGACCGCCATAGGTCCTCATCTACCTTTGTGAGCCGTTGATCGATTTTCTCTTGAAATCGTTCCAAGTCATCTACCAGCTTCGAGGTTGTATCTTCCAAGTCTTCGGTTCGCTTAAGATGATCGTTGTACAGAATAGTGTCG
This sequence comes from Impatiens glandulifera, assembly GCF_907164915.1. Classification (NCBI taxonomy): domain Eukaryota; kingdom Viridiplantae; phylum Streptophyta; class Magnoliopsida; order Ericales; family Balsaminaceae; genus Impatiens; species Impatiens glandulifera. Next base: position 37,899,879 of record NC_061864.1, on the reverse strand, counting down.
TCCCGGTAGTTGACTTCGATCTCTGTGATCCGGGCATCTGCCTTTACAAGATCATCCCTCATTGTTTCGGCCAAATTGATTGTTTGAATCGCAGCTTTCTTGATTTTCTTCTTCCACGGTCGAACCTTTCTGTTGGAAAACTCTTGAATGAGAGACTTGACTCTTTCTTCTGTGATGGCCGGTTCTGAATTCCCATGTTGATCGGTTTCAAGTGGCCCGATGAAAGGAGTCTCTGTCCTTTCGTCGGTTTCGTTGATGACCGGATCCGCTAGAGGAGACGTATCACCTCGATTCTGACCATCATCGGTCTCAAGACGCGGCGAGTGCGCTGTATCTCGCTGTCTGCGCACCGCTTTAATTCGCTCTATCTCGTCAATGAACTCCCCTTTCTTTACCTCAAGTATATCCAACACCAAGAGTTGTAATTTAGCCTTCGGTGTTCCCGCAACATACTTTTCTGTAAGCTTTCGTATATGTCCGGTTAGCTTTTGTAGCCGAGCACGCGGTTCTACTATTGCGTGTCGGTCCATGGCTTCGTTGGGATCCTTGGCGTTTGTCAGGCTGATGACGTCTTCTTCTATCTCCTTCAGCCTTCTTATGCTTTGTCCATCGGTTAGGCCCGGTAGCATATGCTTGAAAAATTTGTTGCATCGGTACCCGAACCACTCACTATATACTTTCTGCGCACTATATTTTCGGCTAACTTCTGGTCGTTGTCAACGGGAACTTCTTCCTCCCCACGGTCTTCTGCATCGGTTTCAATACTGGCCGATTGTTCATGTTCAGTCGGTCCCTTTTCTTTACCGGACTCATTTTCTTCGGTATTATGTGAGGCTGTTCGGTCAGAGCTTGAGGCCGAATCGTCCTCATCTTGCGTGTCAGAGGGCGGTTCCGCAGATTCCATCGGTTGTTTGTCCTTGCTTCCGGACTTGTCTTTTACCGGAGCCGGTTTCTTAGCGGCAGACTTCTTCCTTCGGCCACCTGTAGAACCGGGGGCCGGCTGCTTCTTCTCCAGGAATTGGCGGGATCTTATTATTTTGCTCGACGAGAGAAGAACACCAGGACCGGTGTTGATGTTGTTGTGGAGCATGATCTTTCCAAGTGGGATGGCGTATCCCCATGACCGGGTGGAATCCGGTTTCACCATGTCTTTTAGGTTGTGAAAGACCTCCTTTGCCCAGTTAACGTTTATGCCGTTCAGTAAGCCGGTAAGCATCTCGATTTTTGCCCTGGTGAAGTTGTCGAAATTTCCACCTCTCGCCTGAAGCGACTTAGTGAAGATGTCACAGAGCGGTATATATTCCGGTTGCAGTGATGACTTCTTACCGGATACCTTTACAGGAGCCGCAGTTGCCGAGAGAATCTGGCAAGCCGCCTCGAAAGTTTGTCGGTCTAGTTTCATCGAAGCGTTGCGTCCATCTGTTGGAAGTCGTAGGATTTCCGCCACCGACTCTTCGGTTATGTCGAATTGCTTGCCGCCAACAGTTGCGGTTATTGTGTCGCCAGAGAGAAATACGGTTTTAAAGAATTCCTCAACCGCTTCCTTGTAAAGAACAAAAAGACCGCCTAGAAAGTATTCTAGTCCGGCCTCGGAAATCCGGATAGAACTTCCTTCGCCGGAGCCGAACCGTTTTGTTTGATATCCTCAAAATCCACCTGAATGATATGTTTGAATAATGCCGAATCACGACCCATTGTTGATGATTGAGAGAGTTTGTGAGAACAAAAGAATAAACCGCTGTGAGAAAGTTTGAGAGCTTAGAGAGAGAAAGCTGTTTCGCGTAAGAGTAAAATGAAATGGCCAAGAGTCCATTTTATAGGCGCGGTTTGGAAGCTCAACCGTCATAAACCGTCCCATCACCTTTGGGCGGGAATTTTTCCCTTAAAATGAATTTGGCGGCAAACCAAGGGCGGCAAACTGAAGCGGGAAACCAAGGCGGGAAACTTGAGCGGGAGTTTTTGGGCGGGAAATTTCCCTCCAAAATTTCGAGTGGTCTTTTGATTTTAGTTGTAATGAGGCGGTCCCTTTTTAAAGCCGAATAGATGTGATATATTAACCGCGAAGATGCAATTTATGACTTTAACCGGATTTTTCAGTGATTTATTAATATCAACCGGTTAGTTAGATGGATATCCTGAATTTTGCAACCTCTAACTCGGTTATAAGACTGAAATAGAATTTTATTGAAGGAGTACAGGATATAAACCGATTCATGAATCGGTTTTAGGAATAGGAATACATAAGAAATAAAGATATAACTTATGTTATAACGACCCTTGAAAGTTTTTCTTCCACTCCATCTATGTCAAGGATGTTTGAAGGAGATGCCGCTGTGCCCGGTCCAAATTCTGGGCGGTACTTAAGAATGATCCGACTGATGTGAGGAGCATAACCGAGACCTTTCTTGGTCAGCACCATGGTTTTCAAGTTCTGGAAGATGATAGATGACTAATTGATGGCAGTGTTGCTAACAATGTAGGTCATCATGTCAAATATTTTCTTGGAGTAACGCTGATTCGGAGATTGACAAATGATAGAGCGGTTTACAATCTCATGAAGGAGTTGGATGTGGTGAGCAAGGTGGGTTTTTAACCCATGATTTTCCACCGGTACATCGGTTCCACAGAAGAATATTGAGTGATCGGTTGCTGCACTTCCCACCCGGGTTGGGAAGTCGGAAAACCCTTCTGTGGGCAGGTTGAACATTTGGGCAAATTCGGCTTCATCCAGCCAGAAAGTGTGATCTCTTACTGTGGACACAATGTAGTTTCCTCTTATGCAAGCACTTCAGAAGAAGGTCTTGACATCCTCAAGAAGAATGGGACCGGATTCTTCGAGAAAGGTGCGAAGACCGGTGTCAATAAGAGATTCAAACATGACCTCCTTGGTTTTTATATCCCAATGTTCCATACATGAATCGAAGTTGATGCTCAAGAAGTTTCCTAGAGTTCGGCTCGACATGATTCAAACTTTGCTAAGAGAGAGAGTTCAAGAGATTTTTGTTTTGAGATGTGTTAAGTTGATTATGGAATGGCCCTTTATATAGATCCGGTTTTGGAGGGAAAACATCAACATTGAATGTCAGTTTTGTCTTATTGGAGAAGGGAATATTTATGTTTCCAACGTGTGTTAGGAAGATGTTACTTTTGACCGATTGCGGAGCTCGAGGTAGGAATTTAGTTGAAAAGTAACCAAGTTAGTTGGGTAGTAATTACTCATGTAGTTGGGGGTTACCTCATTAATTAAATGTTACTTTTCATTAATGACTGATGCAACAACACACTGAAAAGTAACCGATTGAAACCGAAGATAACCTAGACTAAACCGAAGAGAACATAGATGAAACCGAAATGATCATAAGAGAGTTGAAAAAGATACAGTCGGTGCGTGCAGCAAAATGACCGGGTGTAGGAAGGAGTGACCTAATATCCGCTTGAGTTGGTGTGACCGTTGGAGTGGATGTGACGGTTCCTCCTCTTCCAAGCCTTCTCAAACCGCTCATAGAAAGAGTCGGTGACTTCCTTGGTAAGTACTTGGGCTTGGTTCAGCCCTTCCCCCGGGCATGTTGGGACTCCAAGCTCCGGAAGCAGACAGCTTATTTGAGGAACGAGGACGACTGTTTGAACGCCAATCATCCAGATTAGGACGTCGAACAGTACCCTCGACCAATTGACCGGTGTGACAGTAGTTATATCTGCCATGATGTTGAAGGCAGCGGTGCAGTATGTGTTGGTCACATCCCTTCCCAGGATGCCTCGACCGATTACGTCATTGAGAAGCTGGTATTCAGCTTTCAATAGTGACTTAGCACCGTGGTCATCCACTGGATGGCTTGACCGGGCAAAGGCTAAGGAGATCTCGACTTTTAGTTTAGCCGGTATATTGAGGTGGGTTAGCCCCTGCTTTGGTAGGTTAAAGCATCTGGCAAAGTCATTTTCGGTAAAGTCAAATACGATTCCTCCTACCTTTGACTGGATGTGAGTGTCAAAGTGAGGAGTTCCACGAAAAACCTCGGCGTTGTAAAAGAACTCCAGGAAAGATTCAGAATAGATGACATGTTTGTCCTCTAGAAAGTGTTGGAGACTAGTATCTTCAAGTGACTTGATCATCTTGAAGACCTCATAATGCTCAGTGCTTTGAGCAGAGTTGAAATCCACTTTAAGGATGTTTGGAAACTGAGACATTTTTGTCTTAGTGAGAGAAAGAGTTATACAACTTGTGATTGTTTTGTTTAAGGATTGTTCAACTTATATACTAGTGGAGAGAGGATCTTATTATCCAGGTATCACAGGTGATAATGTCTATTAACCATAGGATAAAGAGTTTTGCATGAAATAAGCATGTCTATAGCCTAGGATGTTGGTCATAGACCTGGACCATGAAAAATATCAAATCTTCACGTCTTTTTAGGTGCGACCATTTTACTTTGAAAAGGTAATGTTTCAGGACAGATAAGTTTAAACACATGTAATTATTCCACTTTTGTTTGAATTTCAAATAATCTGAGATAAACTATTTCCGAACCGGTCAGTTATCAGTTGTTCGTCCCGATGCGGTTATTTGGTGCATGCACTAAGTAACCGGTCGGTTTACTTTGACTGATAGACTAGGCGGTTCTTCCATAGATACCTTGGAAGATTTGAAATCCGACAATTTAGGAGGAACTACCGGTTTTGTCTGTCCAAACTGATTTCCCTTTTAAGTATCCTTAGGGATGATCTGATTAATGTCGGTTAAACCGAGTGTAAGTCTGAATTGAGAGAACTTAGCTTTCTGTAGAGGCTTGGTGAAGATATCGGCTACTTGTTGATCTGTTGGTACGTATTCCAACCGGATATACTTCATCATGAAATGTTCCCGAATGAAGTGGTGCCTTATGTCAATGTGCTTGGTTCTAGAGTATAGAACCGGATTGTAGGTGATTGCTATGGCACTTGTGTTATCACAGAAGATTGGAGACTCTTCGGCTATGACACCGAAATCCTTCAGTTGTTGTTGGATCCAAAGAAGTTGTGAACAGCAGCTTTCGGCCGCCAGGTATTCAGCTTCTGCGGTTGATGTGGCAACTGATGTTTGTTTCTTGCAATGCCAAGAAACAAGCCGATCACCTAGGAATTGGCATGTTCCGCTGGTGCTTTTTCTATCAATCTTGCAACTTGCATAGTCTGCATCTGAATAACTCGTTAGGTTAAAGGATGAATCCTTTGGATACCACAGGCCGACGTCAAGTGTTCCCTTTAGGTATTTCAATATTCGCTTTGCGGCTGTGTATTGGAATTGTTTTGGATTGGCTTGGAATCTTCCACACACACCGACTGCAAATAGAATATTCGGTCTACTTGCTGTCAGGTATAGAAGAGAACCGTTGATGCCCCGGTAAGCGGTCAGGTCTACCGCTTGACCCTCATCATCTTTGTCCAATTTGAGGTAGTCGTTGAGGAGCATGTATCTATCCCAAATTTCTTTATCAATTCTTTAGTGTACTTGGGTTGGATGATGAAAGTTCCTTCTTCGAGTTGTTTAACCTGAATACCTAGGAAGAAACTTAATTCTTCCATCATACTCATTTCAAATTTGTTAGTCATCAAGGTTGAGAATTTATCACATAACTTAGGATCGGTTGAACCGAAGATGATATCATCGACATAGATTTGAACAAGTAGGATATGTTCCTTTTTCTCGAACTTAAATAACGTTTTATCCACCGAACCAATGGTGAAGTCATGTTTTAACAGAAATGCGGTTAGTGTGTCATACTAGGCTCTAGGAGCTTGCTTTAGACCGTATAAAGCTTTGTTTAACCGGTATACATGGTTGGGTAGTTCAGCATTTTTGAAACTAGGTAGTTGTTCAACATATACCTCTTCACGTAGGTCACCATTCAAAAATGCACTTTTAACATCCATTTGGAAAACCTTAAAATTTTTGAATGCAGCAAAGGCTAGAAAAATCCTAATAGCTTCAATGCTAGCTACAGGGGCAAATGATTCTTCAAAATCAATGCCTTCTTCCTGTTTGTAACCTTGTGCCACCAATCTGGCTTTGTTCCTCGTGACCAAACCGTCTTCATTGAGTTTATTTCTAAATACCCATCTTGTTCCTATGACCGGTTGATCTTTCGGTCTAGGGACTAGGTACCAGACTTTATTACTCTCGAACTGGTTTAATTCTTCTTGCATTCCCAAGATCCAATCTGGATCTGACAATGCTTCATCCACTCTTTTCGGCTCAATCTGGGATATAAAGGCGGAATTAAAGTATTCCTCCAGAATTTGACGCCTAGTTCGAGCAGGTTCTGAAGGGTCACCTATAATCTGCTCAGGAGGATGTTTAGTGTTCCTTTTGAAATTCGGTTCAGGGATGTCTACCAAATTACCGTTTACTTGATCAAGACTAGACGTATCGGTAGGCTGAACAGGATTGTCAGACCGACCGATTTCCTCGGTTTGAACCGAAGTGTCAGCTTCCTGTCGTGGGACAGCTTGATCCGGCTGGGTTTCATCATTATCCATTTGGTCATGGACAAACCGCCTGAAAACCGGAATCTCATCTTCACTATCAGAATGGATATTGTTATTTTCCAATCTGTTTTGTAGATCAAAGCATGATGCAGTATTACTTTCAACCGATTCATCGAAAACAACATGAAGTGATTCCTCCACGATTAAGGTTCTATTGTTATACACTCTATATGCCTTACTCACTGCTGAGTAACCTAACATGATCCCAGTATCGGTTTTTGCATCAAATGTAGAAAGATAGGTTTTGCCATTTATGTGAATATAACATTTACAACCGAAAATTTTAAGATACTTGAGGTTGGGGACTCTATCAAAATATACCTCATAAGGTGTTTTGTTATGAAACTTGTTAATTAAAGACCGGTTTTATGTATAAATGCAGTATTGATAGCCTCAGCCCAAAAATTTTGAGCAATGCCCGAGTCGGCTATCATGGACCGTGCGGCTTCCTTGAGAGTTCGGTTTCTTCTCTCGGCCAGGCCATTTTGTTGAGGAGTCCTAGCAATAGACAACTCGTGTCTAATACCGGATTCATCAATAAATGCGGTTAAAGTACTGTTGGTAAATTCGGTACCTCTATCACTTCTAATGCTATTAATGCGTGTTGATTTTTCATTTTGCAAACGTTTAAGTAGTGTGATCAAGTTTGATGCGGTTTCACGTTTGGATGGTAGAAATATTACCCATGTATACCTAGAATAATCATCAACAACTACCATGGTGTAAAGCATATCTCCTAGGCTGATGACCTGAATCGGTCCAAATAAATCCATGTGAAGGAGATCTATGCATCGGTTAGATTGAATGTGTTCTTTACTCTTAAAGGTTGACCTAGTTTGTTTACCCATTTGACATGCTGAACAAACCTTATCCTTGTTAAATACTATGTCAGGAATTCCGTCGACTAACTTTTTACCGCGAATATAGTTTAAAGTTTTCATGTTCAGATGGTTTAGTCTTTTATGCCACAGCCAGGTTTGATCAGTCATAGCTATCATGCATACAGGATATTCTACTTTAGTTTTCCAGTCTACCTTGTAAATATTTCCTAGCCTATTTCCGGTTAGTAGTATGGTACCTTGAGAGTTCTTAACTAAGCATGCATGTTTAAGAAATTCTACCGTGTATCCAGCATCACACATTTGACTAATGCTTAGTAGGTTAAAACGTAGGTTTTCAACTAAGAGTACATTATCAATTGTTAGGTTACCATGGACAATCTTACCCTTGGCCACAGTTCTACCTTTTGAATTGTCACCGAAAGTAATTAGTGCACCGGTTTCTATTCTGATGTCGGTTAGAAGGTTGTTGTTCCCGGTCATATACTTGGAGCAACCACTATCCAGGTACCATTCAGAGTTTCCTAGCCGTTTCTTTAAATCACGTTCCTCATTTGCCATGAGGCATGTGAGTTCATCATCACTGTCACTGTGAGCCCATAGACTTCCTCCATCATCTGCTATCAGCTTTCTAAACCTCACTTCCTTCACCGGTTTGTTGATAGTTATTTCGGTTATTTTGGTTATCCGGTTTCTGGTCATCCCTCCTCGGTTTTCTGCATTCCCACTTGAAATGTCCCAAATAGTTACAGTTATAACATCTTACATTGGATTTATCACCATAGTTGTAGTTATTTGTCGGTTGACTCCTTTTCATGAACCTCCCAAATTTCTGTGCAAGCATTGCCATGGCATCTTCGGTGAACTGTTCGGCGGTTTTGATCGGTGCAGGTGCAACCGGTTCTGTGGATGTGATCAATGCTCTGGTTGAGGTTGAGGCAGAAACTTCTTCTTCAGTCCTAGATCCCATTTCAAACTCATATGCCTTAAGGTCTTCGAATACATCATGTAGTTTCATCTTGCTTAGGCAGTTTGATTCCCTCATCACCATTGTCTTTATATCCCACGCACTTGGTAGAGATCTTAACGCTTTCATGATGACCTCCTTGTTGTCATACCTCTTCCCAAGAGTTGCTAGCTCGTCTAACACACCTGTGAACCGGTCACTGTACTCTCTCATTGTTTCTCCCGGTTTCATCCTGATGCTTTCAAACTTCTGAGTAGCTACCATTACCTTGTTTTCCTTGGTTCTTTCATTTCCCTCATGAATTTGTATAATCGTTTCCCACATTTCCTTTGCGGTTTTGCAGTCTCTGATCTTGCAGTACGTGTTTCTGTCCACACCGTTGGAGATTCGGTTTCTGGTATGGTTATCCAGGTTATTTCTTCTCCTATCTTTAGCAGTCCAATCCTTCATGTCCTTGTCAATGATTATCGGTACTTCGGCTATGATGAACTGCATCTCGTCATCCATGGTGATTAAGTGCAGGTGCATTCGTGCCTTCCAGTTGGCAAAGTCATCACCTTCTAGCATTGGGGGCCTATCGAAAGACATGCTTGCTTGAGTATTGAAATTAACTGCTCTGATACCAATTGTTAGGATTTAGGTCGCGACTGGAGGACCGGGGTTGGGCCGGTTAGCGCGTCTCACTCAAAGGATGGTGATTAATCCGGTTAGAGATTAACACCGGGGTTTCAATACTACACAAACTATCACAAACCCTTGAACCAGGGTCAAGCGCGGAAGAGGTTTGTTTCAGGTTGAAGCAGCACACTCACGAGATAGGCAGAACCGGTTTTTGTATAAGGCAGGTTTGGAAATTGATGGGTCGGTTTTTGTAACTTGGTGATTCGGTTTAGATAGTTTAGGGTCGGTCAAAAAGGTGTAGGTCGGTTAGTACAGTTCGGTTATAAAGTAAGTCAGACGGAAAGTAAATAATAAGTTTTTATGGATGTTCGGAGATAAAACTCCTACGTCACCCCTTCCTCTCGAAACCGCGAGAAGGATATTCACTAAGGAATACAAATACAATTCGATCGAGACTTATTTCCTGCTCGATAACACCCGTGCAATTTACACCGAAATTGTAAATACACACTTCAACTTTAGCACTTAGGCCTTTTCTAGAGAGAGAACACAATCTTGTCACTTGTAAATTAATTATTCGTTGTGTCCCACATTTACTCCTCTTCAGCTGCTCCTTTTATAGGTGAAATATGCCAACGGTCATATTTCATTTCCTTGAATTTGATTGGTTGAGCAGAGGTTCAGTGATTCAGACCTGGCGGTCAACCTTTCAGACTTGGCAGTCTGTTCTTCCAGTATGTAGGACAAACCGGCTAGGTTTGTCTTTTACTCAATGTGGTAACTGTCGGTTAGACAGTTGTCTGTACTTGGAAGATTGCCTTTCTGATTTATCCTGAAGTGGAAAGATCTTGTAGGACGGTTTTCTGCAGCCTGCAGACTGTCCTCAGACTTGTATGATTATGGAAATGTTCAGTCTGTTCCTTTGGTATCATTCTCAACAGATACCCGAAGTGTCTTCTTATGCTGGTCGGTTATTTGGTTTAACCGAATGGCTTCAGGTTCTCAACCGGATGGCTTCCGGTTATTCCTTTGACTTCTTAATAACCGAATGTCTGGTGTTTCCGGCTTTTAGTTTTGTCCGATCTTGGCTTCTTTGTGCGGTCATGTTTTTGGTCAGTTTAGGTGTTTGACCGGTTGAGCTTCTTAACCGGTTCATTGGTTTGACCGGTCCGATTCTTTGTCTGTTCCTGCATAGGAGGTTTATTTGTGTTAAGTTCTATTAACCGGTCTAATTTTATCTAACAATAAGATTAAAAATTGTTTGAAATATAAATATCATTAAACCAGATCTATAAAATATGTAAGTTAACTTAGTCTCAAACCTAATAGCATTTTTGCATATCTAAATTCTCAAATCTACTAAACCGTCAAAACAAATTAAAACCATTATAATTTTTTTTCTTTTAGGAATTAAAGAAGAACTAAAATGACACCCTACAATCATGTCCCCTGCTTAAACTCAAAGTGTTTTCAAATTGAATCGTAACCGTTATAATTAAATTGAATATCAAATCAGTCATTCCAGTTTTCTTTTTAGAAAATCCGATCACAATTTTTGATTTATCGGTTCAGTGTCATTAAAATTGCTCAAACCGACCAAATGTTTAAATAACACAAAATGATAATTGAACCTTAAAATGACATTGATGAATAATGTGATAGGATCGGTGTCATCAATAGAGACGGGGGTCTAACTATTGATGACAACTTCTGGAAAACGGTTTGATAGAAATCCTGTTAGGGATTAATATCACTTTCTATTCTTCACAACAATTTGTTTATGGATGTTTGAAGCGAACTCTCCTACGTCACCTCTTCTTCCAACCAACAGAAGGATTCATTATACTTCTTTGAGTCAAATACAGTTTACTGGATAACTAATTGTTGAACAGAACAAGCTCTATTTAACTTACAATATATTTAATAATATCAATCAGCTAGATAATGTTTTCGATTCTCTCTCTCCATTGAAGATGATGTACAAATTAATAAGCAAGTGAGCAAGTTAACAACAATTCTTGAGTTAGTGTGTAGACCAGCAGCTCGTCCGTTGTCCTTGAGAATTTTTATATAGAAAACATGAACCAACGGTCGAATCTTCTACATTGACACGTGGTGAGCGTCCATTGGAAAGCCGCCCATAGTACAAGAGTACAGTAGGCTCTGTGCAGCAGGATCGTGGCCGTACCAATCTGGTAGTGCGCAAAACATTCTTCTAGAACTATCCTAAAGAGAACAAGTAGTGGAAAGAATATTTACTTATGTGACATTCATTCATTGGATACAACTCACTGTCGTACTAAACTACACGGATCAGTGGAGTAAGAGTAACGTACAACAAGTTGATCGTGGGTAGACGAATGTTAACTTCAAGTAACTGTTGAAGCGAGGCATTAGACGTGCTTAATTAGACTGTCAAGTGTAAGGAAGTTTGATGTCAACGTCTAATAGAGAGATCCATTAGACCACCAAGTCTAATGGAGTTAGACGACATGTCTAACTACATTTCACTTCAGACTTGTCTAAAGGAGTTAGACACCATCATCTAATTTTCATTTGTTAGACTACACGTCTAACTACGTATCTGTTAGACTGCATGTCTAACTACGTATCTGTTAGACTGCACGTCTAACTACATATCTGTTAGATTACACGTCTAACTACGTATCTGTTAGACTGGACGTCTAACTAAATATCTGTTAGATTGCACGTCTAACTATGTAACTGTTAGATTGCACGTCTAACTACGTATCTATTAGACTACACATCTAACTATGTATCTATTACACTGCACGTCTAACTTCGTATCTGTTAGACTGTATATCTAACTACGTATCATTAGCCTCTTTCAGTTTTAATGGACATGCACAAAAAGAATTAGACGACTTAAATAAATTTAAGTTTACTGATACATTTTCAAAATAACAATAGTCAAATAAATTTGACCCAACAATTTCCCCCTTTTTGATGATGTTAAAACATAAATAAAAGATTAGAAATGTATATGTAAGGTCAATAATCATCAACACGGTAAATAACAAACGATCATATATTGATATTTTCAAAAGAAACATAATATGATCGACAATCGAAGGATTTTTCAAAACGAATACAGCACAAAAGATTTTTGTTCCCCTTAAATTTAAGGCCAATCTTTTCCATTTTCCCCCTTTTGAACATCATTGGGAGATGGAATCCTAATATGCCCTTTAAGCCTAGAAGGCTTCCCAATTTCGTCTATTCAACATGAGCCTACCTACTCGTAGAACATAGTCAAGAACCTTTAAGTTGTTCAAGACTCTAGATGGATTGAAGTGAACACCTTGTCCAGCTTCATAGAGGAGACAACAAAGGAACGTGCTGAGAGGAGCATCATATCCATAGAGTTTCTTTGGAGAAGAAATCATCTTTACCAGATTATTGAAAAGGAATTTAGACCAATTGATGGCTACACCCCTTATGACGGCCACCATTATTTCAAAGACTTTGTTGCGTTAGATGTAGGAAGAATCCTTAGCAAGAACAGATTTTGAAATGATGTCGTTGAGTAGGGAAAACTCAACTTTCAGATAGGAACTCTTTTTGTGAGAGGCGACATGAATGAGATTCCCTTCAAATGATTGATCCGAGAAAAATAGTTTCTTCTCGGACAAAATTTCATCGAAGGAAGGAGGGAACTCATTGATCCCTTCAGTTGGAAGTCTGAAGAACATGGCGAATGTTTTCTCTTAGAAACAAATATTTTTGCCAAGAATAGTCGCACGAATATACTTGTTATGATAAAATATGGCAGTTTCAAAGAATTCACGAATCGCCTGTTCGTGAAAGATGTAGTGGGTACGCAGAAACTTTTTAGCCCATAAGTTTCTAGAGATTGAAACATTGTAACCATTTCTAGAATCACCAGGGAGGAGACAAATTAAAATCTATTTGAAGATATTTTGCAATGAGAGAAGACATTTCAATAAGATGAAAGAAAAATCTTAGGGATTCAAAATCTATAAGAAGGATTTCTTAGAAAGAGAATCGTGGATTCAGGAAGGAGAGACTTAAGCCTTTGAGTATGACCGTTTCTTAAATACAGAAGAGCTGACGCGTGACCATTGAATTGATAATTATATGAACCGTTAAAATCCTAAGAAACCTATTCCCAAGAGACGCAGCTATCATTTAAGATTAATCATGAAAAAGTGCTATTAATGTTAGACGTGTATTGAAAGGTTATTAAACATTTTAGTCACTCTTTAAACATTGAAAGACACATGTCTTCAAGCTATTGAATAGATGATTGTTTATTTTTGGCGAGAAAGGTACATAGACAGATACTGTGGTAGTGGACATATGTCCCAAAGCTAGAAGATGAATAGTCTAATTACATAAGTAGTTAGACGTCTAATTTACATTCCACATTCTTTACCTCTAATTTGGATGTGCGTCTATTAGACATCAACATCTAATCACGCTTGTCTTATAGACGGTCAAAATTCTATTACACTTTGAACGTCTAATTACGCAAATACACCACGTGCTAGACGTGTGTTTGGTTAGAGTTGAGCTTTTATTTTCTCTTGTCTTATAAATGTCTAAACGTCTATAAGACGTCGACGTCTAACCGCGTGTGTTATTAACCAAGACAAGTATACTTTGAACGTCTAATTATGCAAATACACCACGTGCTAGACGTGTGTTTGGTTAGAGTTGAGCTTTTATTTTCTCTTGTCTTATAAATGTATAAACGTCTATAAGACGTCGACGTCTAACCGCGCATGTTATTAACCAAGACAAGTATCTAAAAGAAGGTATAGACTAATTGAGCAAAGTCACGTCTAAGTAGATGTACTTCTTAGACTACTAATCCATTGAATGTATTGAGACCTCTGTCTACTTGTCTGTCCAGTTACATTTGAACAACATGTTCCCCTTCTTTATATTCATATAAGAAAATCAGTCAAGATCAACAAGTCCTAAGATATTTCTAAAGTGAGAAAACTTAGTCTCGGGTAGAGGCTTCATGAAGATGTCTGTCGTTTGTTGATCTGTTCGGACATATTAAAGGCGAATATGCTTCTGACTGACATGCTCTCGGATAAAATGATGATTGATTTCGATGTGTTTTGTCCGAGAGTGAAGAACTAGGTTGTAGGTGTTCACTATATCACTTGTGTTGTCGCAGAAAATTGGATATTCTTCTGCCTCAATCCCAGAGTCCCTTAGCTGTTTTTGAACCCACAAGAGTTGATAACAACAACTTCCTGCAGTAAGGTACTCTGCTTCAGCTGTAGACGTGGAAACGGATGTCTGCTTCTTGCTGAACCATGAGATTAGACGATCTCCACGGAACTGACAAGTTCCACTCGTGTTTTTCCTATCTATTTTGCACCCTGCATAGTCTACATCTAAGAAACTTGTTAAATTGAAACAGGAATCCTTCGAATACCACAGTCCCACATTTTGAGTTCACTTCAAATATTGCAGAATACGTTTAGCAGAAATAAAGTGAGAGAGTTTAGGATTAGCCTGGAATCTTCCATAGACACCAATAGAAAATTGAATGTCTGGCCTGCTAGTAATGAGATAGAGTAAGGATTCGATGAGACCTCTATAGGCAGTGATGTATACATCCTGTCCACCATCATCTTTGTCTATCTTGCTGGAAGAGCTCATTGGAGTAACTACAGTAGAGCAGTTCTCCATCCCGAACATCTTCAACAGCTCTTTGGTATATTTGGCTTGATTGATGAATGTTCCTTTCTCCAGATGACGAACTTGAAGGCCGAGGAAGAAATCTAGTTCTCTCATTATGCTCATTTCAAACCTATCCTGCATCATCTTGGCAAATTTCTCACACAATTTGAGTTTAGTTGATCCAAATATAATGTCATCAACATATACTTGAAAAAGTAGAATGTGAGAATCTTTAACAAATTTAAATAGTGTTTTATCAACAGTTCTAATAACGAAATCATGATCAAACAAAAACTTAGTCAACGTATCATACCAAGCTCTTGGAGCTTGTTTCAAACCATATAAAGCTTTGTCAAATTTAAAAATATGATTTGGTAAAGTATGATCAAGAAAACCAGGGATTGTTCAACATAAACATCTTCATTTATTTTACCATTTAAAAATGCGCTTTTCATGTCCATTTGAAAAACATTAATATTCTTAAATGATGCATGAGCTAGGAAGATTCTGATTGCCTCAAGTCTAGCTACAGGTGCAAATGACTCATCAAAGTCAATGCCTTCCTCCTATGTGTATCCTTTGGCAACCAACCAAGCTTTGTTTCTAATAACTAAGTCATCTTCACTAAGCTTGTTTCTAAATACCCATCTAGTTCTAATGACCGATTGATCAGTTGGTCTTAGAGTTAGATGTCACACTTTATTTCTCACAAATTGGTTTAACTCCTCATGCATAGCATTCATCCAATCTAGATCAAGCACTACTTTACCAATTTTATTGGGTTAGATTTGAGAAATAAAGGCGGAGTTGGCCATTTCATCCATCAATTAACGTCTTGTCCTACGAGGAGAATTAGGATTTCCGATTATCAATTATAGTGGATGATTCTTGTTCCATCTGAAGTTGGGTCCTAAAGGATTAGTCATCTGACCAGATGGCTCTGCGACGTCGGAACTCTCAATATCTTGTTGAACAGGAGTTTGAACGTTTGGTTGTTTCTCAACCGGATTAGCCACGTGATCATACAATGGAATCCATTTAGCTAGAGCTTCATCCTCACACATAGATTCAAGACTTTTGCTTCTAATATGCTAGCAAGATCGATGAATGGATCAATAGGATTACTTTCAACAGACTCATCACAAACAACATGTAAGGATTCCTCAACAGTTTGTGTTATGTTGTTATATACTATGTAAGCCTTGCTTATTGAGGAATATCCCAACATGATTCCAACATCTGCTTTAGCATCAAAAGAATGTAGATAATCCTTCCCATTGTTATGGATAAAACATTTACACCCAAATACTTTAAAGTAAGACATTGTAGGGATTCTCCCATAAAATAGTTCAAAGGGTGTTTTGTCAAAACATTTGTTGATTATCGGCCAATTTTGTGTGTAGCCTGTTGTGTTTATGGCTTCTTCCCAGAACCTCTGAGAAACACCTGATTCAGCAATCATAGATATCGATACTTTATTCAGTGTCCTTACTCTTTTCTTAGCAATCCCATTCTTCTGTGGAGTTCTAGCACTAGACAACTCGTGCATAATACCAGACTCCTCGTGATAAGAGCATATGCGTCTGTTGGTGAACTCAGTTCCCTGATCACTTCTAATGGAATCAATACTTAAAGATTTATGGTTCTGAATTCTTCTAAAGATTTGTAAAACTGCACGTTTAACTACGTATCTGTAAGACTGCACGTTTAATTATGTATCTGTTAGACTTCACGTCTAACTACGTATCTGTTAGACTGCACGTCTAACTACGTATCTGTTAGACTGCACGTCTAACTACGTATGTGTTAGACTGCACGTTTAACTACGTATGATTAGCCTCTTTCTGTTTTAATGCACCTGCACAAAAATAATTAGACAGCTTAAATAAATTTATGTTTACTGATACATCATAAAAAAACAATAGTCAAATAAATTTGACCCAACATAATGTATTATAAATATTATGTTATTAGTGTGATGCTTAATTTTTTAAAAATATCAATATCATATAGTTATGTTTTAGAAACACATTTTTTTTGTTTAGTGAATTTTATAATTAAAAATTATTTTATATAAATATAATATAATCTTATTTTTAAGTGTCCTCTAACGAATTATACTAGTGAACTTTATTAATGACATTCTTGATATATGTTATATATATTGTTTATAAATTGTGTAACCGAACCTTTTTGTTAATTATATATATATATATATATATATATATAATATTTTTTAATCTATTTAATAAATTAGTTAATAGATCATACCGTTCTTCTACTAAATGTGTAAACTAGATCGATCAAATCGACGATTTGAAATTTATATTTTTATAGTATCATCGCCTTCATCACACAAACACTTATACAAATTATAATTCTTAGGGGAAGGAGACAAACTTATCATGAGAGGGTAGTATGATTATTGACAATATTGAAGTTGAGGTAAGTCTTCATCATTATTTTTTTGAAAAAAGTCCATGATCAATTAAAAATGTGATTTGTTTAAATACAATGAAATAAAATATAGCGGTACGAAAAGAGAGGCCGTGATGATATCATCTATATCCATACCGCTCCTCGTGGAGTAGATCTCGCATTCATTTAATAGGCTATGTTCACGAATGTTTTCAATAAGGAAACTGATTTCTTCCACCGACTCCACGTACTTTCCAAAACAAATTTTAGATAGTATCATACATGTAAGATTTATTATATTTTTTTGTTACTTTTAAGATACTTGAACTCATTAAAGCCTTATTTGATGACTGGATATTTGGATTTAATTCAATTCTTAGTTTGATGAAGGAAATAACCCTTTATACCATCATCACGAATCATAAACACATATAACAAATTGTTTGATTTAATTCATATTCATGGATTAAAATTCCCTTAGTGTAAAAGATATTTTATCTATTTAACTCAAAGATCTCACATATTTATCAAACAAGATTTCTTTCAAAAAAATTAAATCATTAAACAAACTAGGCTGGTTTGGATTGGATTGGATAATAGATGCTCTCTAAGAAACAAAGAAAATAGTCTACGCCTCCTTCAATGCAATCGACAATCGGCGAACAAAAATTACTTCTTATCGAAGGTAACATGTAATAAATATTATATACAAACTAATGTGTTAAAGAAAATACAACCAAATACAAATTGAATGTTAATTTATTATAGATAATGCATGGATTTGAGGTCTCATCTAATAAGTTTGAACGAGGGTGATTATTGTTAAGTTGTCTTAAATTAGTGGTGCAAATAAAGAGAATATTAAATAAAAGCAAATTATATACTTTTAGTGTATATCTTGATTTAAAAAAAAATAAGAATAATACAAAAGAAAATTTGATATTTTATTATGATAATATAACTACAAATAAATTTTCAAAATATTATATAGACTCTTTTTAAAGATATTAGTATTGACCTAATTGAGTCTTATTTAAACGTGTAGTTGAACACTTTAGAAAGCTGAAACCTTTACCTTGAGAGCATCATTTTCGGTCATAATTTTGTATATCTCAGGGTTTTAGGGGAAAAAGTGTTATATAAACTCATTCCATGACCTTAATATGTCATGTTGTAATATCTATTATGATTTCCTTAATAAAATTATCTCTTCTTGGTGGACGTAGTTATATTTTTAATCTTGGTGAAATACATTAAAATTTGTGTCTGTTTTATTGCTTACATTATTTCTTGTATTTTCGTTACAACAAACTACTATCAGAGCTTCATATTATTCAATTGTTTGTCTTTTCAATTTAAATAACAACAATAAATGTTAAAATTGACTAAGATGTGGGTTGTACTAAAACAACAATGTTTATGAGCTTGTTAAAGTTGTCAATAAGAACAAAAATAACCGTTGAAATGACCATTCTAAAAGAGAAGATGTTGTGGAAAATTAGAATGCAAGTTCGGCTGAAATATTAGGCTTATTGGGTCATTGTAATTATCGGTTGAAGAAAAATAAATCTTTGAGATGGTCATTCTCGAGGAACAAAATAATAGATTAAGATACGATCTCTACTGAACTAACATGCCTTATGAGGTCGTTGAAGTTATCAGTAGGAACATAAACAATCATTGAGATGGTTAATTTGAAGGAGAAGTCACATTCAATAATTTTGTTGTCTTGTAGGTAATATCATTATAAAGGTCTTAAAATGGGAGACAAATTCATATAGGACATCTTAAAGTATACAAGTCAATGTGAATTTTTTTTGAATATATTTGAATAATTTGGTTAATAAAGAAGTTATTAAGTTATCTTGGAGAAAACTCTAGATCTAGAAGAGAGACGATATAACATCTGGGTCATCCAACATTGACGAATGCATCTGGCCATCTAACATTGAATAATACAATTGGTCCTTCTCTAGAATTATGTAATGCATATACCATCTTGTATTGACTAATACATATGGACAATTTAGCATTGACTAATGTATCTGGTCCACCTCTAAAATTGACTATTGCATATGGTCCATCTTTGACATTAGTGAATGAACCCTTGCCATTCGACATTTAAGAATGCATCTGGGCCATTCAAAATTGATTAATGCACATTTGTGTATTGATTAATGCATATAGACAATCTGACATTGACTAATACGATTGAGCCATCTCTAGTATTGAGTAATGCATCGGGCCATCTTGCATTGATAAATGTATGTGGGCATCTATCATTGACTAATACATTTGGGCCACCCCAAGCATTGATTAAAAAAATAGCGTCATCTTTAGCTTTAACGAATGAAATTGGGTCTTCCAATATTTACTAATGGATTTAGGCCATCCAACATAGACGAATTCATTTGATCCTTTCGGCATTAACGAATACATTTAGGCCATCTGACACCGAAGAATGCATCTAGGTCATCTGGTATCGACGATTACGTATGGGTCATCCTTCATCAGCAAGTGCATCTGGGCCTTCTGACATCGACGAGAGCATCTAGGCCATCCGACATTAATGGGTGCATCCTTATCATTCAGCATCGACGAGTGCATCTAGGCCATCCGACAATGACAAGTGCATCTAGGTCATCCGACATTGATGAATGCATTTAGACCATCCAACATCACCAATACATATAGGTCATCCGACATTGACAAATTTATATGTTAAGTTGTCGTAGGGAAACTCTAGATCAGAGAGAAGATTGAATATCTAGATCATCCACATTTATTAATGCATTTGGGCCACTAGTAGAATTAATAATGTATCTAGGACATATATACCATTGAGTAATGTATTTGTGCATTGACTAATGTATATAGGCAATCTGATATTAACTAATGCAACTAAGTCATTTATGGTGTTGAGTAATACATTTGAGTAATCTTACATTGACTAATGCATTTGAGCATCTAGAATTGACCAATACATTTAGATCATATCTAACATTAATTAATGCAATTGGGCTATCTTTAACATTGACAAATAAATTTGGATAATTCAAACATTGACTAATGAATTTAGGCAATCAAGAACTTATGAATACATTTGAGTCATTCGGCATTAATGAGTGTATCTACGCCATCCAACATCTACGAGTGCATTCTTTTCATCTAACATTGACGAGTGCATTTGGGTAATTCGTTATCGACGAGTTCATATAGACTATCTGACATCGACAAGTGCATCTAGGTTATCCGACATCGAAGAGTGCATTTGGTCATCCGATATTGGAGAATGCATCTGAGCCATCAGACATTGGCGAATGCATTTGGGACATTCGACAATAACAAATGCATTTGGTCCATCCCACATTAAAAATTGCATATGTTAAGTTGTCTTAAGGAAATTATAGATCATAGAGAAGATATAATATATATATATATATGTGGACATTGATTAATGTATTTGAGGTATTTGGGAGATTTCAAGTCAAAATGAAGATTTGTTGAGTTGTCTTAAATTTGTGGTGCAAGGAAATTGAATATTGAACGAAAGAAACTATATGTTTTTGGTGTATAATCTTGATTTAAGAAAATAAGATGATAACAAAAGAAAATGTATTCTACAAAAAATAAAAGGTTGAAACATAAATAATATATAAAATTTTGTTAAATATCATAGATTTTCTTTTGTCTTATTTTTATATTTTCAATAGTATGAGAAAATATTTTAAATATATAAATTTGCTATTTAAATCTGGTATTCCCATAACTTTTTAGATCTTTTTAGTTCTAGTGTATTTGTTTTATTTTAGTAACAGTATTCGTAAATTGATTTGTTAATATGCTTTATATGCTCACTTGTTACACTTAAAAGTGTAATATATATAATCTTTATAGTTTAGGGAAAAGAAAATATTGGATTCTCTCTTGTATGTGCCCCGTTAACATCCAAAAGAAAACATATAAGTCTAAATAATCAAGTTAGAAATGGTAACTTGGAAGAGCTGTCTTGAGTAGAAATAAAATAAAACAAAATCGAGTTTAGGGAATTGAACCCCTATCCCCTTCTAGTCTCTTGCCTTTAACCAAGCCTTCACACCAAGTCTCCTCGCAAGTTGCTCGAACCTCTCGTCTTACCCAAGCCTAAACTCAAACTATTTTAAACTATGTTTTTTTTGTTTTTTAATTATTAATTTAATTCTATTTTAAACGTCACAATTTCTTTTCTAAATATATGGAAAAATAAAAAATGGTTCAAAATATTTGTCTAAACAAAATTTGAAATTATTTTGATTTTATGATTAATTTAAAATATTTTCTCTATTTTTTCAAACTTTTTTAGCACATAATTTGAGTATTTTATTACCAAAAAATAAAGAGTAAAATTCCAACTAATTTTATATTTTATTTGACCATTCAATGTATTAATATCAAACTTTGCAATAATTTCATATTTTGCTCATTTTTGTCTTCTCGGCCAACATGTATGCCATTATACAAATATCGTTTTTTCTAATATATAATTTTGTAAAAGGATTTTTCTATATAACTTATACAGTAATATAATGAAAATTCAAATTATTATAATAAATTAACTTAAAACTTTTATAAAATACGAAAATAAAAAATTATTTTAGTTTATTTATTTAATGGTGTGTATGGGCGAAATTTAGGCGTGATATATAAATAATCATTTGTCTCATCTCCGATCAAACTAGGGAAAAACTGCTTAAATGAAACAACTCGGGCGAATTGTAATTTGTAAGTGACAAGTTTTTAATTTATAAAAAATAAAAATAGTAACAAACAACATATATTTTAAGTCTTCATTTAGTTTGTTTTTACTTTGATTTTCTTTGACCTCATGTATCTTCTTTTCCTTTTTATTGCTTTTATTATATTGACGCTACGTCAGCTTTCACAAAAAAAAAACATATATTTTAAGCATTTCTAATGTTAACTAATAGAGTAAAAATGACTCATTTTTATCATAAATGATAATAAGTTATATATTTTAAAAGATCAATTAATTCGGAGTACAGACTGTCCATTTGGACGATAGTGTAAGTCATCACGCCGACACTATTTCCCAAACATAACTAAGCACCGAATCTAAAAATATTATTTTTAAAAATTATCCTTTCTTAATTTCTCAAAAGAATAAATTAAGTGAAAACTTCCAAATAACCAAGTTGGTCTAGGTCTACTATCTTAGAGAAGAGCTTAATCTTAGAAAGTCTCTCGGTTAGTCGATTTATTCGAAATTTTTAGAAGTAAATTCAAGCATAATCTACCATTATAGTTTCCCGTCCTCATCGGGATTCGA
This sequence comes from Impatiens glandulifera, assembly GCF_907164915.1. Classification (NCBI taxonomy): domain Eukaryota; kingdom Viridiplantae; phylum Streptophyta; class Magnoliopsida; order Ericales; family Balsaminaceae; genus Impatiens; species Impatiens glandulifera. The sequence goes on along the minus strand of NC_061864.1, from coordinate 37,877,501 downwards.
AAGTAAGGTATGAGACTAATTGCGATACAAGTTGATTTCTTCAATTGCATTCACCTTTATCAACAATTTTCACAAATGGGAGTTGAAATTAAATGACACATATTTCCAATATATTCATATATTAATGAACCCTATAAATTATAAATTCGAACTACCACATGTTTTAATACATTTTACGTCAAAAATTAACACTACCAACAAACAATCCACTAACAATGAATAAAGTGTTGGAGTTTTGACGATTGTACTTAAAACTAATAATAAATAAAACACATAATTAAATTTTTTTTAATCTTTTTTAATATTAACACTTTTATCAAATTTGGGTGAAAAAAATGAATTATGAATTTGTTGGAGAAATAACAATTTAGTGAGACAAATAACTTTTATTCTTTCTTTATATATCTTGGAGTTTACTATTGGTGAAATTGTTCTATTTTTATGTATTATTTTTTAATATGGTGATGTTTATGAGGTTTAAGTATTTTTTATGATGGTTAACCTCTATTATATGTGAGAATATTGTTTTGCAAATTATTTTTTATAGAATGAATATTTAAAGGGCCTACTAGTCTTATATCTGTTATTGTCTACACTATTTTTTATGGTAAAATTTTTGTGTTCGCTTTTACTTTATGCGATTGGTTGATTTTGATAATTATTTAAATGTGACTCAAAATTTGGAAAACTCAGTATTATTAATTTAGGTCACTATTTATTTACATTAAATTTGGAAAACTCCTATTTTTACATTTATTTATTATTTATTTAAAAATTCATTAAGAATATATTATAGAAAAATAGTCAATAATTTTAAATATTTTTTTTTATAAGAAACAAATCTAAAAAGCATAATATAATATAATATATATATATATATATATCATTTATTAAAATTTATTTTATTTAGAATTAGAGAACTAATACCATACTTTTATTATTTAAAAAAATAATACCTAATAGACATTAAATTATTTTAGTCATATATAATATATTGTAATAAAAGAATTATATTTATTTTTTAAAAATTATAAATTATATATATGATTTATTTAACTATATATATATATATATATATATATATATATATATATATATATATATATATATATATATATATATATATATATATATATATATATATATATATATATATATTCACACAATCTCCATTAAATTTATAGTAATAATTTTTTAATATAACTTTTTATGTAGTATTTGAAATATTTTAAATAAAATATTAATTTTAAGTATTATTTAATATTAGTTGAAAAATATATTAATTATTTTAAATAATTTAATATCTAAAATAAGAATAATTAAATTTAAATTTATATAATAAATTTTAAGAAGATAAGAAATTAACGATGTATTAATTTATTTTGAATACTTTTGTAAAAATAGATTAAAATTAAAAATTAACAATAATTATATTATGAATATAATAATATTTATTTATTTATCTATTTATCGACATTACTTTGAGTAAAAATAGATAATTAATTATTAGTATTATTTACTTATTAAATAAGAATTTAATTAAGTTAAATTTGTGCAGATTAAAGAAAATCGGAAGGAAAGTTTATCGACATTTTTAAAGTCAGCTCGGTTTTCTACTTCAGAATTTAAAAAGATCGGTTACTTCAATTATCGGTATTTGCGAAGTCCGTTGACATTTTCCTATTTAAGAGATCAAAAGACAACCGACTACATACAGAGAGATACACAAACATACAAGATCTTGATTATTCCACGCGCTAACTTTAGGCAATCACAACCGATCAACTCTCTCATACTCTCTCATACTCTAAAAGCCTCATCAGTATTCAAGTGTGTAAGAGTTTCAAAACTGTATTACAATATTACATATTCTGTGTGATTTTGTGAGTATTGTAAGTTGACAGAATCCGTGTCTGTAAAACAAAGAGTGTGTGCTAGGAGTTCAAAATTAGGTAGTAACTAAGTCCTGGTTGTTCGACTGGTTGTATACGTGTGTTGTATTCAATCAAATCTTCTAGTGGATATCCTTCTCAAAGTTTGAGAAGAAGGGGTGACGTAGGAGTTTTACTCCGAACATCCATAAACATTGTGTTGTGTCTTTTATTCCTCATTATTCTCTAAACCGACCATCTATTGCTTCAAGTTGAAACAATGACTTTCGCACTTAAACTCAGTCCAAGAGTTTGTGACAACTTACGTAGAGTAAAAATGAGATAATCAACCTTTAACAGAATTATTATTAACTGATGTGTGTGTAAACATTTAATGTTGCGAGACCCTAGTCTCCTTCGACGATCCTAATCCTAAAAGGTGGTATTAGAGCAAGTTGTTTCTACTTTCAAGCAAACAGACTTCAACATGTCTATCCTCAACAAGCTCTCAATGTTCAAACTAGACCAAGACCAACTTCGATATTTGAGAGTCACCATCTACTTTTACTATTTTAAAAATAATGAAATGATAATATTTATAAAAAAATCATTTTTGATTCGTTATTTGGTTGCGTGTGCGAAATGGTCTCGGCATTGTGACTCACACGTCCTTACAAATGAATGGTCTTTACTCCAAAACAATTGATCGTTTAAAACATTCAATTTATTATCATTTATTTTATAATCCTACGCCTAGGCATACATCTATGATTGAGAACCTATTTCTAACCTACGTCTAAGGAACCATGCCTAATCTACTCTTAAACATTCAAGTACGTGTAATTGTTGAGTTTTTTTTCCGCGAACTTAAAGGAGTCAGTTATAGTGACCCTGTTACTGTGAAAAAATATGCTAGACGCGCTTGTTTAGGATATCCATGTTAACTTATACGGCTAGAAAAATTAATTAATGTCATACATGTCGGCTCAGAGGAAAATAAGTAAAATCTGAAATTATTCCAAAGTTCGATATTAATTCATTGAATGTTAAAATAAAATATACAAATTTTGGAATTTTTCTTCAATATTATTTTTGTCATAATACTTAAAATTTGTGCTCAAAAAGTTTAGATAAATGGAGAAAATATTTCAAATCAATCTTAAAATTGAAATTATTTCTCATTTTTTTTAGAAAAATATTTTAAACAATTCTCTATTTTTTCTACATTTTTAGAAAATAGTTTAAGGCATTTAAATTATTTAAATTGATGAGGTCTTTATACTAGAAATTTAGGGGAAAAGCATCTATCCAAAATTTGTGATTTCTAATGATAAAAATGAGACATTTTAACTCCATTTCTCCCTATTTGTTTGTGGGTTAGTTTAGCAAGGATTAAAATATTTGTATTTAGTTACTATTTAATTTTTTAAATTTCAGACTTTTCACTTAACATTTACAATCATTTGAAAATATATAAATCAAAATTCTTTTTTATTATCATATTTTAGATAAAATTTAAGTTTATCTTTTTTATAATAATTTGAATTTTTAATATATTAACGTATGAGTTATAAAGAAATAACTTTTTATAAAATTTTATATTAGAGAAAATGTTAATTGGAGTCCTTCATAAATCCTTAATTATTTTATAACTGAATAAGATTGAATATATGATATGTGTCTTCTTATAAAATTTATTTATAATATCATAAATTTAATTTCAATTTCTAACCATTAATAACACATTTCAACTAATTTAATTTTATTTCATCAAATAATTAAAATTACAATTACTTTCATGAATTCTATACATTAAAACAAAATTACGTTTCCAACTTTATTGGTTATTTTGCAAGACTTAAAAATATCTGATTCAAGAAAAACTCGAATTTTCTCATTTCATAATAAGGATAGTAAAAAACATGATGAATCCTAAGCTCCTAAAACTAGGATTGTCTAAGAACACAAATATTTAGTGAATACTATAAATTTAATGGAGATTGTGTGAATATAAATATATATAATTAAATTAAACTTATATATAATTTATTATTAAAAAATATATAACAATAATTTTTTAATAAAATATATTATATATGACTAAAATAATTTATATTAATAGTTTAATTCTTAATAATATTAGTATTGTATTAGTAGTCTAATTCTTAATAAAATAAATTTTAATAAATGATATATATATATATATTATGTTTTCTCGATTTATTTCTTCTCAATATTGTTTTAAAATTACTGACTGTTTTACTCTAATATATTTTTAATAAATTTTTAAATCATTAATAAATAAATATAAAAATACATAATAAATAGTGACCTAAATTAATAATACAGAATATGATTTTCCAAATTTTGTGTCACATTTAAATATCTATCAAAATTAGCCAATTTTATCAAGTCAAAGCAAGTAATAAAACACACAAATTTTACATTAAATATTTTTTAGACAATAACAGAAATGAGATTTGTACTCGTAGGCCGCTTTAAATATTCATTATAACAATATTAATTGACTACACAATATTCTCACATAACAGAGGTTTATGATCATACAAATACATAAACCTCATAAACATAATCATCTATAAAAAAAATAAATATTACATAAAAATAAAACAATTTCACCAATAGTAAAAAACTCCAAGATATATAAAGAAAGTAGAAAAGACATTTATCTCATTAGATTGTTACTTCTCTAACAAATTTATTTTTTTACCCAAAATTGATAAAAGTGTTATTTTTAATTAAAAAAATTAAAATTTTATTGCCAATTGTTTGTGTAACCTTTCACCTCACCTCTAAAAAAAACATGCATTCTTTAATTATATGTTTTATTTATTATTATTTCAAGTACAATCGCCCAACCTCCAACACTCTATTCATTGTTAGAGGATTGTTTGTTGGTTGTGTTAATTTGCGACATGAAATATATTAAAACTGTGATGGTTTAAAGTTATGATTTGTAGGTTTCATTAATTTACAAATATGGTGGAAATGTGACTTCTTAATTATTATTGTAGCTTTGTGTCATTTAATTTCACCTTCCATTTGTGAAATTTGTTAATCTTGGCACATATGACAATTTCAAATTATTTTGGAGAAATAGAAACACCAAAGAATTGTTTCTAGAGCTTATTTTGTATTTAGTTGGTATACTTTTCTATACATCTAAAATAATCCATGTCGAGAAATAGACTCGTATGGGAAACAAAAATTGGTAGTTTATGCTCGAATTTACTTCTAAAAATGTCGAATAAATAAATTTGCGGAGAGACTTGCTCAGATCAAGTTCTTCTCTAAGATAGTAGACGTAGACCAACCTTGCTATTTGAGAGTCGCCACTTAATTTACTTTTTGAGAAATTAAGAAAGAAAATGTTTTTTAAATCATTTTAGATTCGGCGCTTGGTTACGTGTGCAAAATGGTCTCGGCACTATGACACATACGTCCATCCAAATGAACGGTCTCTACTCCGAAATAATTGATCTTTTAAAACTTAAAATTTATTATCATTTATTTAATAATCCAACACTTATGTTTGAGATCCAATTTTTAGCCTACGTCTATGGAACATGCCTGATCTATTTTTAAACATTCAAGCAGGTGTAACTATTGAGTTCTATGGCGGTAAACTGAATGAATGTCATTATAGTGACATTGCTACTGTGAAAAAATATACTAGATATGCTCATTTAGAATATCCATTATAAAATATAAGGCTATAAAAATTATTTAATGTCATACATGACAAAAATGAGTAAAATCTGAAAGTATCCCAAAGTTCAATATTAATACATTGAATGGACAAATAAAATATAAAAATCGTTGTAGTTTTTCTCTATATTTTTTTGGTGTAATAATACTCAATTTATTTAAAATTAATTTTAAAATAAAAATAATATATAATTTTGTTTACAAAATTATTTAAAACCATTTTTTATTTTTTCCTGATTTTAGAAAACCATTTGAGGCGTTTAAAATAGTAACATGAATAAATAATTAAAATATCCAAAAGAGCATGGATTATATTAGTTTAGGTTTAGGCTTGGCTTAAACGAGAGGTTCGTACTACTTTCTTGGAGACTTGGTGTGAAGGCTTGATTCCAAGACAATAGACTAAAGGGGATGAGGGTTTCAACTCCTTGAACTCGCATTATTTTATTTTTGGTCAAGCCAACATTTTATTCTTTTCTCTAGACTATAAATATTATAGTTATTACACTATAACTGATAATAAGTGAGCATATTGCCTATAATAATTAAATCAATCCACAAATATTCAAATTAAAATAAATATATAATATCTAAAAAGTGATAGAAGTACCTGATTAAAATAAATAAATTTATATATTTAAAATATTTTCTCGTATTATTGAAAATGTAAGAATAAGATAAAAAAAATCTTTGAAATTTAACAAACTTTTACATATTATTTAAGTTGCAACTTTTTATTCTTTATAGAATAAATTTTATTTTGGGTTAATCTTATTTCTTTAAATCATGATTATACATCAAAAGTGTCCTTTTGTTCAATATTATATTTCCTCACACCACCCAAATCTCCATATTGACTTAAATATTCCCATTTCCCCAAATGTATTTATGAATTCTCAAATATTCTATCTTTTCTCTAATCTAGTGTTTTCTTAACACATCTTAACATATGTATTTGTCAATATCAAATTGCCTAGATGCATTGGTGGTTGATGTCAAATGACCTAGATGTATTTGCTAACGTTGAATGGCCTAAATGCACTCGTCGATGTCGGATGTCCCAAATGCACTCGTCGATGACGGATGAACTAGATACACTTGTCAATGCCAAAGGTCACATATTCACTCGTCAATGTCGGATGGCTTATATGCATTCTTCAATATCGGATACCCTAGATCAATTATTCAATGTCGGATGGCTCAATTTCATTCGTCAATATAAGAGAGATAGACTAATTTCGGCCCAAATGTATTAGTTAATTCTAGTTTCCCATATGCATTAGTGAATACAAGATGGCCAATATGTATTACTTAATACTTGAGATTGATTATTTGTATTAGTCAATGTTAGATTGCCTATATGCATTAATCAATGCACAAATGTATTACTCAGTGCCTTATATGGTATAAATGCATTACTTAGTTATATAATTACAAGTGGCTCAAATGGATTAGTAATTGCTGAATGACCCATATGCATTCGCCAATGTTAGATGGTCTAGATTCATTCACTAGTTCGAAACATGGAACGGATGCTTTAGTCAATACTATAAGTGACCCAGATGTAATAATGAGTTTAAGTATCTAAAATGTAACCATAAAATGATAATGAATACTTATATATATATATATGAAACTATCAGAAATTCATTTTGGAATGACCGTGGATCGGTTTTGGAAATTATCGCACATCTTAAAAACATTTGTGCACAATAATTATTTTATTGTATGTGGCCTAATTTTTATTTTTTCTTTCTCCTTATTTGTCTATTTTTATATTTCTAATGTCATGATTCTTGACAGTGTACTTGAACGAATCACAATTTTAATTTATCATGAACTTTTTTTAAAAAACAAAATAGTGAATATTTGCCTCAGCTTCAATATTTCCAAGAATCATGTTACCCTCTCATGGTAAGTTTCTCTCCGTACACCTAACCATGAAAATTTATATAAGTGTTCATGTGATCAAACACAATAAAGAAGGCAATGATCCGATAAACAATATAAATTTAAAATCGTCGATTAATTGGTTTGATGGTCGATATGATCTATTAACTGATTTATTAAATAGATTAAATATATATATATATATATATATATATATTAATAACAAAAAATATTAATTTTCATTTATATGAACAAATAAGATTATGAATAAAGTGCACTAACAAAATTTATAAACAATATGTATAATATATATCAATAATGTCATTAATAAAGTTTACTATTATAATTTTTAAAACACTTATAAATATGGTTATATTATATTTATATAAAAAATATTATAATTATTAGATTCACAATATTCACACTATTATAATTTACTAACTGCATTATATTAATATTTTTCTAAAACTAAACATCACATTAGGGTTAAATAAACAATTGAGATGGATTCGGATCTAATTTCTGGTCTAGAGAGAAAGGGAAAATTGTGGCGCCAATCTCACTCCGGTCTCCCTCGGTTTATCGCTCATCGCTAGTGGGATTCCGGCGTCAGAAACATCATCTCTTCACGTTCGTCTCTTCTCCCTCTGCATTCTGACCGGAGGAATCTCATTTTGAATGGATGAATCGACCGAAATCGTAACTACAAGAATCAAGTGAAAATGTGAAGAACTGCTCAGTCGCAGCCTTGTGTTGTGTGCTGCTTGTGGATGATGTTAAACAGGGGATGAAGATGATGAAATTGAATTAGGGAGGAGATGAGGAAAAGACTGAATGAGAGCGAGATGAAATCAAGAGTTAAGCAAGAAGTAAGTTTTTTCATTAAAACAAAAGTGATCCTCTTTTTACAAGTTTAATCCCTTTATATATAAGAGTAAGGGTATTTAGGTAATTACTGAATATTTCATTAATTAATAATAAACAGATTAATTATAAATGTTATGTTATAATATGAGCCGTTGAATTGGATTGTCTTCATCTTGACCGCATATTCCATTGTTCGAACCCTTTAGTCATTTAGGTTTAGACATTTAGGATAATGTCGTAACACCTTGTTATCTCACTGGGAGCGGGTCTGAATCTCCATCGCCTTCCAGGTCGATTGCCTACGCATCTTATGGTTCACTATAGTATGTAGCAACCCATCTCCGGTCGTCACTTTGCCGGTTGGTTGGAAGAACAACGTCGTCGACTTCTATCGGGACCTTTTGTTCGGTGCGGATCGGTCCAACTTCTCCCTTCATTTATCGTTTCAAGTTTGGTCGAGGTTTCGGACTTGGCTTCAGTCTTCATTAAGGCGGTCGCGGGTCGGACTCCGGTGCACTATCTTCTTTGCCTCTTTAAATCAGTGGTCGGTCTGGAGGAAGTTGTAATAGGTCGTGACTGGTCCAAGGGAGAGTGAACCCCTTCTTTTTCGTTCTCTAATATTCATTCCCTTGTTCAAGTGTAGTATGGATCCCTACTACGTCTTACGCCCATCTATACCACTACAATACTCACACTATTGTTGCTCCATTGTAGACTATCCTCTCTAAAGGGTAGTTTATCACATGGTCGACACATGCCCGTCTAACATTATGACTCAGGAAAGAGGTTCTTTCCTGAATCATCCTCTAGCCTAGACAAGGTGCTACCTAGTCCCATGACTAGCAGCAGTTCAGGGGTCTCACTGAAATCCCATGGAAAACAGGGCAAGTCAATCAAGAGCAATTATGTTGGTGATGGTGAGAAAAGCTCCTCTGAATTCAAGGCTAAACAGGCTCCAGGTAAATCTTCCTGACATCATGACCCGCATTCAGCAGCATGTAATGCCTTAAGTCCTACCGGGGACACTTTTGTTGTTAACTGTTTAGGTCCTAATAGAAAATTATGTGATTCTTTGGTTGACAATGTGGTTTTAAGATCTGATAGTGTAGTGCAATCTAAGAATATTAGTGATTGCATGACTAGGGTAGATAGTAATGTTATATTTCTGTCTTTAAATGTTTTGGGAGTTCCTGCTGCACATGTCGATCTTATTGATTTTAAATTTAGGACTACTCCCATTGTTCTTTCATCTGGAACTCCTGAAACACCCCCTCCTGTAATATGTCATATTGAGCCATCGGGTGCTAATCTTGTGAATAGTTCTTCTAGACTTGATCTGATTGTTGTTGTGGGTTTTGCTAAAAAATCGGTTTGTCCTGGAGTCTTGGACCTATTGGGTCCATTGTGGGTGCTCCTTTCGGTTCATTATCTACTGGGTCTGAAATTGATGGAGTTGGTTTAGTGTTGGGTGCTATCGGGTCCCAACGTGATGCCCCTTTGTGTATTTTGGATTCTGGACGTGCTAGCTTAGGTTTCGGTGATATTTTGAGGCTTGAATGTTAAGATGATGGGTTGGTCTTGGGTGTTGGGGTCTGTTTAGGGCTTATTAGTGGTTCTGATGCTACCGGGTCTGATAGTGGGGATGCTCCTTTGGATTTTATGGTGGTTGGTCATGGTGTTGTTAAGGGAGGATGTTAGTAAGGCTCTGGCTAGTATCAATAGTAATAAGAACCCCGGGCCCAATGGTTTCAACACGGAGTTCTTCAAAGCCAATTAGGACAAAGTCGGATATGACGTTACAGAAGGGGTGATTGAATTTTTCGTAATAGGAAAATGTTAACACAATGAAACGTTATCGTGCTTAATCTTATTCCCAAAAATTTCGTGCCTGAAAAAATACAAGACTTTCGACCAATTTCTTGCTGTAATGTCGTTTATAAATTCATTTATAAAATTCTTGCTAAACGCTTTTAGAAAGTGATTTCTAAGATAGTGGGTCTAGGACAATCTTCTTTCATACCTGGTAGGTCTATATCGCATAACATCCTTCTAATGCAAAATCTTCTTAAGGGTTATGGGAGAAGAAAGATTTCACCTCGGGTAGCATTTAAAATTGACATTCATAAGGCATTTAACTTCGTTAAATTGAGAACTATTCATGACTTTCTTGTTGTTTCTAATTTTCCTAGAATTTATATTAATTGGATTATGTAGTGTGTCTCTACCTCCTACTTTGTTGTCTGCGTTAATGGTGTGCATGGGGCTACTTCAAGAGCGAAAATGGTGTGAGGCAAGGCGACCATCTCTCTTCTTATATCTTCGTGTTGATCATGGAGGTCTTTGAGAGTGTCCTAATGACATTCTGAAATAACCGCCATTACACTTTCCACCATTTCTACGAGGAGGAGAAGATTACTTACCTTTGTTTTGCAGACGACATGTTCTTACTTGCACATGCCGATGTTGATACCATTCATACTATAAACGATGCGCTTAACTTCTTTTCTGATGTTACATGTTTATCAATCAATATAGATAAGAGTTCATCATTTTATGGTGGTGTCGACGACGAGACTAAGGTGAGGATTCGTGACATTATGGGCATTGGTGAGGGGTCATTTCCAGTCCGTTACTTGGGAATTCCACTCACGACGAGGAAAATTCAAGTCGTTCATTGCAGGCCTCTCATCGAGAAGGTCAAAAATGTGATAATGGATTGGGCTGTCAAGAAGCTATCTTACGCGGGAAGGATTGAATTGGTGGGTAATGAGGTCTTGGGGCTGATCGGTTATTGGTCTCAACAAATCCTTCTTCCTAAGAGGGTTATGCGGGAGCTCGACACTTTGTTACGTGACTTAATTTGGGGAAGCCATGATCGTGGGTGAAAAAAAGTTAAGTGGTCCGATGTATGTAAACCAAAAGATGAAGACGACATTGGGTTGAGGAGCTGTGTTGAATGGAACTGGGTTGTTACTTACAAAAACTTATGGGCATTACAAACAAAGCAAGATTCCTTATGGGTTAAGTGGGTGCACTCACGATTCATGAAGTGGGAGTTAAGCATTTGGACGTGTAGAATAACTGATGATATGGCTTGGTCCTTGAAGAAGATCTTGAAACTTAAAAAAAACATTGGTTCAATTTTTGACATCCGGATTGGTGATGGGTGTGGCATTATCTTTTGGCATGACCCGTGGTTTGAAAATAGAACTTTGATTATTAGAGATGAATTTTGAAACTTGAGGATTAGAAGGGGCTCTGCGACTGCCACGGTTCATGACATACACTACAGGCTTTGGGTTTAGACTATTACTCGGGTTTTGGAAGGTAAACGAGTTGTAGTAAATTTGAGTGGTTTCAACCTTTGTAATAGGGCTTATGTCCACTCGTGGAGAGCGGAAGAGAACGGAAAACTCAAGTCAAGTGTCATTTGGAATTTTATACGGGAAATAGGTCAATTCGTGAGTTGGGCTTCTCTTGTATGGTCTTCTAGAGTTATTCCAAGACATCGGTTTATACTTTAGCTTGCTTTCTGGCGTAGGCTAAACACTCGGGATCACGTTCTTGCATACATGGATATCCCGGATGCTAGCTGTGTGCTTTGTAGTGGGTCTTCCGAATCAATCGAAAATCTTTTTGGGAGCTTCCCATTTGCTAAATCCATTTAGAAATTATTCTCTTTTCCTACAGGAATTGGGAGTTTGTCGGAGTCTTGGGAAAAGATCATAGTTGTTGCACACGCTTTCCCAAAAAGGTAATAAATTCCGCGTCAATGCCTTTAAGTGCGGATTTGTAGCCATCATTTATCACTTCTAGACCGAGAGAAACGCAAGAGTCTTTGGTAGAGTTCGTCGTATCATTGAGCAATTTTGGAGCGATATAGTCTTTGATTGTGGTGCGCTCATTAAAACGTGGAGACGAATTTCCAAGGGTGAGCGAGAGTGGAACATATGTCATGAATGGAAGGTCAACTATGATGAAATCACGTCTATGAAATGTTTCAAAGTTAGATAATTCCCTTTCGTTTGTTTATAATTCATTTATGTCATTATGTTTGGATTGTTTACGTGTTTAATTCCCAAAACTTTAGTCTAACTTTCTGGTTGTTAGAAAGTTAGACGGAACTATGGCCGTTTTCTTCCATTTTTTAGATTTTTAATAAAATGACACTAAGTCATTTTTCCAAAAAAAAAACAATTGAGATGGAATTTATCTACTTCTATTAATAATATGTAATATTCTTGATAGTTTTTAAATAAGTCTTTACAACATTCACAATGTTCTCTTATTTTTTTATTTTAAATATGTGTTGTAACCTAATACATTACTCATTAATTTCGTTTTAAGGTTCAATTATCGTTCTCGTCTTATTTAAATAGTAAATCGGTTTGAGCGTTTTCAATGACACTAAACCGACCAATCAAACAATTGTGATCGCACGGTTTGAGAACATTAGATATGTTAAAATGCTATCAGGTCTGAGACCAAGATAATTTACACATACTTTCTTTCAGCCTAGTGTCAATAAGAGGTGGATACTCACCCTAAGGCCCTGGGTTCGAGCCCGTTAGGCACCAAGTTCTACGCCTAGTTAAATGGTTAAGTGTGTTTATTTGCTACATACTTAATTCGTTGTCTATTTTTTTTAAATAACTTACCTATTTGGTGGTTCTGGTTTATTGATAATTATATTTCAAATAATTTTTAATCATATTGTTGTTAATTTTCATTTTGTATTTTAAATTATCAATATGTTTATTCTTTATTCTTTCATATTTTATTTAGTTTATATTGATTTTTTTAATTATATTAAATATTTTCATGTTGATAGATATTCATTCTAATGAATGAATGGATATAAGTTGAGATCATCCAAAAGAATTTGATTGCAAAATTAAGTATTAAATAATTTGATTGCAAAATTAAGTATTAAATAATTTAATACTCAATAAGAGAATACATTTATAACTACCATCTTAGATGGTCGTTGATATACATTTTCAAATATTTTACCAATATTAAAATATCAGATTAATTACAAAGTAAATGATAATACAACATTGAGAAAAAAAAAATCAATACTGAAAACATAATATCTTTTAGTTTTTGTCATAAACAGTTTTTTTTTTTTTCTAAAAACAATTGTAGTAAATGATATTTGAGAATGAGAATGATTACAATAAGTGCATTATAAAACAAAATTTTATTTCTTCCACAAGATTATACATATGATGAGAAATTGATGTATTATTTAATTAGTAATTATGTTAGAATTTTAAATTATATTTATCTGAATATATTCATCCACAAGTAATTTAAACCCCAACACTAATAATAACAAAAAGAATATTTATCTTCACAAGTTTGACATTTAGTGAGTAATTGATAATACCTTCATTATCTATTATTACTAATTATTTTAGAAATTGAGTTATTCTTCTTTACATAAATGTACATATCAATATTTGTTAAATAAATATTATTTTTTTATATTTTTATTTGTATGTGTAGGTACATAAGTAGATATTATCAACTAGACTTGAACATTTGGTAAGGTCCGACCCATTCGTGCTAGAGATTTTCTTCCCCAACTTGTAAGGCTCGACCCATTCGGTCTGGAGACTTTTCTTGTCTTGGTATGGTACAAATTGATTATTATTACACTTCAAATTTAAGTCAATCAAAAAAATTATAAACTTAATGTTCTTACAACAACCCAAAAAAATGATTTTGCTACTATCTGGTCAATCAAAAAATACAAAACTTAATTTTTATTTTATTTTATCAAGTTATTATTCTTTTTCACAAAAACAAAAGTCATTTTAATTTATCAATATCACTATAATTTAGAATAATATCATAAACATTAACTATTACCTTTTGGTATATAACCTAAAGGTGTGATTTCAAATACTAAAATATTTTTACTTCATTTTTCTCATTATTTGTTAATGAGTTAACTTTAACGAGGCTTAAAATATACCTAGTTAATTACACTCTATATATTTTGTCACAAATTTTGGAAACTTGTATTAGAAACAATTTGATATATGATTTTCAATCCAAATTTTCGTGTTTAATAATTTTTCTATGATAATTGACACAATTAAATGTACATAACATTACCATTTGTTTTCATATTTCATAAGAGTTTAAATGTATTTCATTATAATAATTAAAACTTTTAATATAGTATAATTTTTATAGAATTTTATCGTTTCTAGACAATTAGGTATAATCGTGCTCAAATTCATGAAACATGTAATGATAGTGATCATTTTATACTAACATCAAATTGAATATATAATATATATGTATTTTTTTGTAAAATTTATTTGTAATATCATAAATTTAATTTTGATCTAAAATCTAATTAAGAAAAACAAATTTCCAAAAAATTAATTTTATTTCATAAAACGTCTTACAATTACATTGTCTAATCCAATATATCAAAACAAAACTATTTCTACATCCTTTTTAATTAGTTTACAATACATAAAAGAGACCTGATTTAAGGAAAATATGGTTTTCCTCTTTTGGATGAACGATGATAAATCTAAGCTAAAAACATTAGCCACATATACCTACACAAACTTGAGAATAAAAGTAGTTAAAAAAATGTCATATAAATTACACGTTTAAGAAGATTACAAGCATACCTAGAGAATAATGATTGGGACATGGAGGAAGCGGTGTTAGTGTACAATTGTGGGGCATGTTGATATAGGCGGCACAACACCAAACCCTTAGTTTCTATATGAACTATCACTAACATTAACATTTTAGTAGTTTTGTTTAAATGATCACTAACATTAAAATTTTAGTACTTTCTTTTAAATGATATTTGTTTCTTATCATGATTCTGATCTCAACTTAACAAGACTATAAAATAAATAAAAAATAATTAGAGAAAAATTCAATGTGAGGTTTCTTTTGGACATGTGTACTTTGATAAATATATCAGTATTGATATTTTTTTCAACAACAATTTTATCAATTATTTATAATTATTCAACATTAACCTCAATATTATAATGAACTAAAATTAATTAATTTATCACAGATAATAAAAAAACAATTCATTATTTCTTACTTACTTATTTTAAATTGTTTTATATTATTATTGCTAATTTTTTATTTTAATTGTTTTTTTTCAAAATAAAAAACATTACATTTATTATTTATATTCTTGAAATTTATTAAATTATTTTAATTTTTGTTACTTAATATTGTTTTCAAATAATATTAAATAATATTTTAAAATATTACATAAAACTAATATTTTATCTTACAAAAGTTAATTAATATTCTTACTATTAGAATGCAAAATTTTTATATATAAAATATTATTATATGGGGCGTTTGTTACGTGGTACAAGTTATATAAATTTATATAAGTTGTAAGGGGTATAATTTGTATAAGGGCATTAAGATGTATAAATGATATAGTTTATTAATATTTGATTATAAGAATAAAAGAGGTATAATTATATAGGTTTTATAATTTTGTGTTTGGTTGTTTATTGAATAGAATATTAAAAATAGAAAGTCTATTTCGTCCTTATATATTTATATACATTATTTTCTTATTTATCTGGTCTTATTTTATTTTTTATTAATAATTATATTTAAATCAATAAAAATTAAAGAAAGTATTCATCATATAAAAATTTTGTAATTAAATATATAATAACAAAATCACAACAAAATTATTGAACATTAACTATTTGTTAACATTATATTGAAAATAGCTAGACGATTGGTCTTATTGCATATATATAAACAAGCCATTATTCTCTTAACTTGTTTAAATATTCCCTAAAAAATTGATCATTTTATATTTTAACTTTAAATAATATTGACAAAAAGGGAAAAAATCCAAAGAATTTGTTTACCTTTTCAAATTGAGTTGAGATAACTTCCACTAAGAGAGTAACTCTCTCCACCGCAGAATCGGCCCTGGGGTAAGCCCGACAAACCCTCTAGCTAGGGAAATCCACTCCCAATGCAGTCCACTTGTTAAAAATATTAAGGTATTGAGTCAGATTTATTGTGATTTAAACATAAATTTTTTTATTTTAATAGTTCAAGATAAAAACTTAAGATTTTTCTATGGTTATAGATTCAAATCTCACCCAAAACAATTTTTTTTATCAATTTTTTACACTAAACATAGGGAAAAAAATATCGTTTTTATTTTTCTAACGGGGCTGGGGAAGCTCAAAACTCAGGGTCGGCTCTGTTCTACTACCGTAAGATGAAAAAGTCAAGAAGATAAGTTGTCATAAGAACTTAGGTTACAAATAAAAAGAATGATCCAAATGTTTGAAGAAAGAAAAAAAAATTAAATGAAATATTGAAAATGAAAGAAAATATTTTACTGGGTGGGTTAAAAACATATTTTTTTAAAATTTGAACCTATTAATAAAAAAAAAATAAAAATCATATTTACCCAACATCAACTAAAATTTACTATAGACACTAGTATCATATATCTACAGTATTGTATATCTAACCAAATAGAGGCATATAAATAACTTCTCATTTTTATCATTTTTATCATTTTATGTGTATAAATTTTTATTTCTCAAGGGCTGAAATGACCCAACAAAAGATCAAAAGAGTTTATGCACTCAATAAATAGGTAATTTAGTTGAAAATATTTTGTAATTCAAAATTATTTTATACCATCTCTTCATATCTCTAAAAAAATAATATTAAAATTATGTATGTTCACATAATAAATATATCCATCATTTAAGAGCTTCTCCTCTAGATTGAGATATATAAGTATAAGGATAATTAAAATATAACTTAATTGTGAATGCAGTTTAGTCGGTTTTTAAATAAATTTAAATTCAATTATACTTCGGTTAAACTCATTTAAGACCGGTTTGATAATTATATAACAAAGAATGAAGTTAAAAATTATAATAGAATCATTTTAGAAAAAATATGTTAGTATTTGTTATTTTAACAATAAATTTAATTTGAATAAATATTTATAATTTAATATCAGCTTTATAATTCAAAAATACAAAATATATTTTCTTAAAAGTATGCAATATTGAATAGAAAAATATAGGTGGCTATTGGTCAATACCAACCAAAACATATTGTACAGCTGAATCCATTTGTGATGATTACTTTACTTGTCTTCGCACGATAAAAATTAATTATTATTATTATTCAAATTTATGTCAGTTAAAAAAATTATAAACTTAATATTTTTCGGATATATTAACGATAAAAATGATAAGCTTACAGTTTTTTTAATTTAATAACTTATTATTAATTTTCACAAAAAAGTCATTTAATTTATCAATATCACTATAATTTAGAACAATATCACAAACATAAACTATTTTTTCATCTAAAAGCGTTTTGAGTTTAAGCGGGGAGTCATGGATGTGGGATGTCATGCTAGCTCTCCTTTATTAAAAAAATAAAAAAAAAATAAAATATGTTTACTTTCATTTCTCAATAATTTTTAATGAGTTAACTTTAGCGATGCTTAAAATATACATAGTTATTACTTTATTTACATTTTGTCTCAAATTTCATAATTTCCCTAATACAATTATCAAATACAAATAATTTGATATGTGATTTTCAATCCAAATTTTCCTATTGAACAATTTTTCTTTGATTTGATAAAAGACACAATTAAATATAAAATATTTCATTTTTCCATATTTTATAATACTTTTAAATATATTTATTTATAATTTAAATTTTCAATATATGACCATTTTTATATAATTTTATCATTTCAAAAAACTTTGGTATAATCATGCCCAAATTCATTAAATGCATAATTGTAGGGATCATTTTATACCTACATAAAGTTGAATATATAATATATTTATATTTTCTTGTAAAATGTATTTGTAATATCATAAATTTAATTTAGATCTAATATCTAAAAAAAGAAATTTAATTGTATTTCATAAAAGGTATTACAATTACATTGTTCAATAATATATATCAAAACAAAATACTTTTACAACTTTATTGGTCAGCTTTCCAAGACATAAAAGAGATATGATTCAAGGAAAAATAGGTTAGTATGAATCATGATAAATCATAAACTTCAAATATTAGCCATGTCTAAAAATACAAACATGAGAATAAAAGAAGATACAAAAAAATGGTCATTGAATATGTTGTCAAGTTTATCTCTAATACAAAACATATCGAAATTTGAAACACAAAAGTCCACACCTCGAAAGAATAAGAATAACTTCAAAATTAAAATTCCATGTAACTCCTAAACATTGACTGTAATATCAATTTTATAAAAAACAATTACATATACAAAACCATTCAGGGACTCCATTACCTCTAATTTAGTCTAACATGAAGAATATACTTATGTTTATTCATGTTATCTAATTTTTGTAAGTAAATTTAGTTTTTAACATTTTCTAGTTTATACACATGTTGGATTCTAAAAAAATATTTTATTTTATGATAGAAATTTTAAATTTTAGTTTTGTCTAACGTTTATGTACTCATTACTGAATAAATTTTTATGTTTAAGTAAACATATTTTTTTGGTATCTACGATATAATACGATATCGTACAAAAATTAAGGTATACTAAAATCAAGTTACGGTAGAATTATAAATTTTCTTATACCGAAACTTTCGATACAATATAAGATATATATAAAAAATTACGACTTATTTCTTAGTTAAATTTTCTCAGGTTATAAATGTACATCCTCCTTAAAGTTGAATTTGATAATGTTTTAAATAAACATCCTCCTCTTCAATGATATTTCAAATGAGATCACCTAACAAAAATGAAATTGCACAATTGAGAACAAATGATTGAATACTCAATAACATAGTATATTTGTATAGTTTATGTTAAACTAGGGTGCTTAATTACTAAAACAAATTATTACTAAATGATAATTGAAATTTTATTTGCTTTCACAAGCTTTTATATATATTTATATATATATATATATATTTATATATATATATATTTATATATATATATATATATATCAATTGATAATACTTGCATTATGTAATTTGCATTATGTAATTGATAATTCCTAATAAAACATTTTCTTACCTTCATAAGTTTATAAATTTAGTAAGCAATTTATACTAGAAAATTATGTAATATTTTTAATTTTTTAAAATGTTAAGTTATTCTTCATTACAAATATGCCAATCTCTTGGTTAAAAAACATCATTTTTGTTGTATTTTCATATGAATGTGTAGGTATATATAAGTATAGCTTGTAAACTATAGTTCTACATTTAGCCTAACTTGGAACGCTCGAGAATTCTCTTTCCCAGTCTTGTACGTCATTCCCATTCATTGACGGTGATCTTCCTTGCGTAGGCACATATTTTTTATTATTATCTTTTCAAGTTCAGATCAATCAAAAAAAAATTACAAACTTAAAGTTTTTTATAGATTTGTTTTTAAAAAAAAATTGATTTTATAGTTACAGATTAATTATTCAATTACTAAACTTAAAAAAAAATTACCATTTACAATTCTCCCAATTTGTTTTCTTTAAGCGGTTTTTTCTCAAGTTTGGTCGGTTATGAGACATATGATTATTTATATTCTGCGTCAAGACTCCTCCCTGAAACATAATTAAATATATAAACCAAAATTCTTTTTTATTTTCATATTTTATAAAACTTTTAAGTTTATTTTTTTATAATAATTTAAATTTAAAATATATTAACTGAATCTACTTTTTTTTATATAGAAACATCTTTTTATAAAATTTAATATTAGAAAACATGATAATTGTAGTTCCTTATAAATCCCCGATCATTTTATACTTGAATCTAATTGAATGTATGTTATATGTGTCTTCTTATAAATTTTATTTGTAATATCATAAATTAAATTTAATTTCCAACCATCAAGAACACATTTCAACCAATTTAACTTTATTTTATCCAAGAATTATAATTACATTCATGAATCCTATACATTAAAACAAAATTAATTTTACATATTTATTGGTTATTTTTTAAGACATGAAAAGATCTAATTCAAGCGAAACTCGGATTTCCTCATTTCATATTAAGGAAGTAAGAACCATGTTGAATCCTAAGCTCATGGTATAAAATATAGGCATGTCCATTTTTTAATTTAATATTAATAATATATCATAAAATTACTTTAAAATTAATTTATAATAAAAGTACTTATTATTTTTTTCATGAATATAGATATATCTATGTCTATATATATATATAAATATTATATTGATAATATATAATTATTGTTAATTTTTTATTTTAATCTTTTTTACAAAAGTATAAAAAATAAATTAATACTTCATTAATTACTTATCTTATTAAAATTGATTATATTGATTTCAATTTAATTATTTTTCTTCATGTGATTAAACTTACTTAATTAAAGCACTTCATATTTTTTTCAACTAATATTAAATAATATGACAAAATAATACTTACAAATAAAATTTAATTTAAAATTAATAAATATTATTCCTAATAGTACATAAAAGTTATATATAAAAAATATTACTATAAATTTAATGTATATTGTGTGAATATAATAATAATAATATATATATAGTTAAATTAATAATATATATATAATTTATAATTTTATAAACCTTATAATTATAATTTTAAAAATTTTATAATTATAATTTTTTTTATTACAATAAATAGTATATATGACAAAAATAATTTATTGTCTATACAGTATTTCTTTTAAATAATTATAGTATTGTATTAGTTCTCTAATTCTTAATAAAATAAATTTTAATATATTATGTTTTCTCGATTTATTTCTTCTCAAATAATTGTTTTTTTAATTTAGTGCCTATTTTAATATATTTTTCATTAATTTTTAAATCAATAATATAAATGTAAATATACAGAATAAATATTGACCTAAATTAATAATATAGAATATGATTTTCAAATTTTTTTGTCACATTTAAATATATATTAAATCAAAAAATTATATCAATTCAAAATGAGTAATAAAACACAAATTTACTATAAAAATATTTTTAGACAATAAAAAAAATGAGACTTGGAGACAACTTAAGATATTCATTATATCAATAATAATTACACAATATTCGCATGTAATAGAGGTTTACAATCATCAAAATACATAAATCTCATAAACATCATCATCTGTAAAAATAAAATAATACATAAAAATAGAACAATTTCACCAATAGTAAAAATACTCCAAGATATATAAATAAAGAAGAAAAGTCATTTGTCTAACTAAATTGCGTCTTCTCCCAACCAATTAGTAAGTTATTTTCTTTTCACCCAAAATTGATAAAAGTGCTATATTTTTATTTAAAAGGTGCTTTAATTATATATTATATTATTATTAGTTCAAGTACAATAGTCGAAACTCCAACATTATAATCATTGTTATTGTTTGATTGTGTATTAATTTGTTATATGAAATGTATTCAAAGTCGAGGTGGTTCGAAGTTATGAGTTTTAGGGTTCATTAATTTATAAAGATGGTGGAAAGGTAACTTATTAATTATAAATTTAGTATAGTGTCATTTAATTTCACCTCCCATTTGTGAAATTTGTTAATGTTGGCACATGTGATAATTTTAATTTATTTTGGAGAAATAGAAACACCAAGAATTATTTCTAGAGCTTATTTTGTCTTTAGTTGGTATACTTTTGTATACATCTAAAATTGTCCATGTCGATAAATTGACTCGTATCACAATTAGCCTCATACCTTACCCCCGAATACTAAGGAGAACCGGAAACCAAAATGGTAGGTTATGCTTAAATTTACTTAAAAAATGTCAAATAAATCGACTTGCCGAGAAAGTTTCTTAGATTAAGCTCTTCTCTAAGATAGTAGACCTAGAAAAATTTGACTACTTAAGAGTCGCCACCTAATTTACTCTTTGAGAAATTAAGAAAGAAAAAAGTTTTTTAAATAACTATTTAAATTTGTTTTTGGGATACATGTAGGAAATGGTCTAAGAATTGTCAGTCACACAACCATCCTGATCTATTTTTAAACAATTCAAGTAGGGGTAAATGTTGAGTTTTATAGCGGTAAACTCAATGGAGTTAATTATAATAACTGTGGTACTGTGAAAAAACATGCAAAACGTGCTCGTTTAGGATATCAATGATTAAATATAAGGATAGAAAAATTATATAATGTCATATATATCAATTGAGAGGACAAAAATGAGTAAAATCAAAAATTGTTCCAAAGTTCAATATTTAAACATTGAATGGTCAAATATAATATAAAAAAAGTCAGAGTTTTTCTCGTTATTTTTTAAAGTCATAATACTCAACTTATGTGCTCAAATTTTTTGGATGAATAGAGAAAATATTTTAAATGAAACTTAAAATTGAAATAATTTCTAATATTATTTAGAAAAATAGTTTAAACCATTTTCTATTTTTTCCAAATTTTAGAAAATCGTTTGAGATGTTTAAAATAAAAAATTCAATAAGTAATTAAAATATCCAAAAGAACCGGGCTTAAATTAATTTGTGTTTAGGCATGGTTGAAAAGAGAGGTTCGGCCGAATTACGATGAGACTTGGTGGAAAGGCTTGGTTCCAATGAATGTGAATAGACGGGGTGAGGGTTTCAACTCCCCAAACTCGCATTTTTTAATTTAATTTATACTGAAGTCAAGGTTCCAAGATTTTATTTTCTTTAGACTATAAAGATTATAGGTATTATACTACAACAGGTAATAAGTGAGAATATTAACCATATTAATACCAAAAACACGAATACTCTTATTAAAATAAAATAATTATACAATATCTAAAAAGTTATGGAAGTACCCGATTAAAATAACAAATTATATATTTATTTATTTTTGAATTTTTTGATGTTGGATTACCTAGATGCATTCGTCGATGTCAAATGGTCTAGATGCACTCGTCGATTACGGATAACACAAATGCACTTGTCAATGCCAATTACTCAGACGACTCATCGATGTCGGATAGTTCAAATGCACTCGTCAATGTCTGATGACTTAAATGCATTCGTCAATTTCTGATACCCCAAATCAATTAGTCAATGTCGGATTTCTTATAATAGCAATTTTCTATAATAATTTTTTTATGATATTATAATAGACACAATTTAATATATAATATCACCATTATTTTTTCCATATAAGTGTTTTAAATTTATTTCTTTATAATAATTAAAATTTTAATATAATTTTATTATTTCAAGAGAACTTGGTATACTCGTGTCCAGATACATGAAAATGCATAATTGTAGTGAACATTATATACTTACATAAAATTAACTATATAATATATATATATATGTATATATTATTGTAAGATTTATATGTAATATCATAAATTTAATTTAGATTTAATATCTAAACAAAAAAAAAAATTAATTTTATTTCATAAAAATTTATAACAATTACATTGTTCAATCATATACATCAAAACAAAAATAATTTTTACAACTTTATTGGTTAGCTTTGTAACACTCAAAAGAGATCTAAATCAAGGAAAACTTGGTTTTACTCATTTCAGATAAAGATGAGTAAGAACAATGATAAATTCAAGCTCCAAAAATTAGCCACATCTAAAAACATAAACTTGAGAATAAAAGGGATACACAAAAATGTCATATAAATTACACTTTTTTAAAATATTACAAACATACATAGAAAATAATAATAATAATTGGGGCATGGAGAAGGAGGTGAGGTGGTTTTGTATACCTATATAGTGTGGGGGCACTATGATAGATGTGACACAACACCAAACCCCTTAGTTACTATATAGACTATCACCAAACCCCTTCTTTTAAATGATATTTGAATATTAACATGAATTTGATCTCAAATGATTAATGTAAAATTTTGAGAAATCAAAAACTACTTGGCAGAATAAGAGAAAAAGAAGACAAAAGAGAGAAAAAAAATAATTTGAGCAAAATCGATGTGAGGGTTTTGGGGCCTTATCTTTTTAATAATATATTAGATGTAGATATAAAATATATGTCTTTTGTCCAATTTTATCAATTATTTATTAATTATTCAATATTATTCTCAATATGAAAAAAATTATTTATTTATTAGTTACTTATTTTTAAAAATTTCTTATAGTAATTTTAATAATTATTATTCTTACAACTAGTACACAAAAGTTATATATATAAAATATTAAATATATATAAAATTTTCAATTAATTATATATATATAATATATGCCTACACAAATTATCACCTATTTAAACTTATAATATTATTCTATTAGTTGTTTAATTCTTAATAAATAAATTTTATTAAATGGTATATATATTCTTATGTTTAATTTTTCTCATAATTTGTTTTTAAATAATTAAGTATTTAAATCTGATATAACTTTTTGAATATTTAAATCAATAATTAATATTTGTAAATAATCTAAATTAATAATACAATTTTAAAATTTAGTGTCATATTTAAATTTCTTTCCAAATCAACCATGTAATCAAAAGTCAAAGCGAATAATAAGACACAATTTTTAGTTTGAAAACAAACTTATAGACCAATTAAATCAAATAAGTAATAATAAGGAGAATGAATAAATCAAATTAATAAAATATTTAAATAAATATTTTTAAAATGGGTAATAATAAGGAGAATGAATAAATCAAATTAATAAAATATATAAATATATCATTTTAAAATATATATTAAATTATAAATGTATATATAAGAAAAATTAAATATATATATATATATATTTTACTACACTATTATTTTTCTTTTTAAAAGTTCTCTATCTTATTTGATAGGATCGACGTAATCGAGAGAGACGGGGTCTGACTATTGATGACCGCTTCAGATAAACGATTTGATAGAAATCCTGTTAGGGATTTAAATCACTTTCTATTAATCACAAACCCTTGCAAACTCTTGACGATTCTAGTGCGGAAACATTTGTTCAGGTTTAAAGATAAGAACCAAAGAAGAAGAAGATGACAGAATATAAATGACACAAAGAGCTGTTTATGGATCTTCGGAGCAATCTCTCCTACGTCACCCCTTCTTCCAACCAACACAAGGATTAACTATACGTTTCATAGAATCAAATACAGTTGCACGGCTAGCTCACTATTGAACAAAACAGACTCTGTTGAACTTACAATATATTGAAGAATATCACTCAGCTAGACAATACTTTGATTCTATCTATCTCTTGATATACACATAGTAAAGCAAGAAAGCAATTCGTGAGATTGTAAGTTCAGTAGTTCGTTCGTATACGTATTTCCCAGTATCCAACGACTACTCTTCCGTTATCCTTGAAGATCTTTAAATATGGAGCAGGTACCAACAGTCGAATCTTCTATAATGACACGTGGTAAACTTCCATTGAAACGCCTCCATAATACATAGGTACATCAGACTTTGAGCACCAGGATCATGACACGTGGTAAACTTCCATTGAAACACCTCCATAATACACAGGTACATCAGACTTTGAGCACCAGGATCATGGCCGTATCAATCTGGTAGTGCGCCAAATATTCTTCTAGGATATTCCTGCAGTGGGAAGAATATTTGCTTACGTGACATTAGTTAATTGGTTTCAACTGGCTATCGTACTGTTCTGCACTGAAAAGTGGAGAAGGAGTAGCATACAACTAGTTCATCGTGGGTATGCTAGCTTCAAGCAACTACTTAAGAATGACATTAGACGTTTTTCAATTAGACTAACAAGTCTAATGAAGTTAGACGCCCCCGTCTAATAGTTGGATCTATTAGACCACCTGGTCTAATGGGATTAGACGACACGTCTAATTACGATTCCCTTCAGACTAATCTAAAGGAGGTAGACTGCACGTCTAACTCTCATCGGTTAGACTGCACATCTAACTACGTTTCCCTTCAGACTAATCTAAAGGAGTTAGAATGCACGTCTAACTCTCATCTCTGTTAGACGACACATCTAACTACGCTTCCCTTCAAACTAATCTGAAGGAGTTAAACTGCACGTCTAACTCTCATATGTTAGACTGCATATCTAACTACGTTTCCCTTCAGACTAATCTGAAGGAGTTAGTCTGCACGTCTAACTCTCATCTCTGTTAGACGGCACGTCTAACTATGCTTCCCTTCAAACTAATTTGAAGGAGTTAGACTACACGTCTAACTCTCATCTGTTAGAATGCACGTCTAAGTACGTCTGTTAAACTGCACGTATAACTACGCCTGTTAGACTGCACATCTAACTACGCTTGTTAGACTACACGTCTAACTACGTCTCTGTTAGATTGCACGTCTAACTACGCCTTTGTTCGACTGCACGTCTAACTACATCTCTATTAGACTACACGTCTAACTACATATCTGCTAGACTGCACGTCTAACTGTTAGGATTGGGGACGCCCTTGGAGGACCGGGGTGTTCCGGTTTCTGGAAGGGTGGCCGCTTACACAACACAACACACAATTTGGTGATAGTCCGGTTAGAGACTAAAACCGTTCTTAACACTACGCAGATTGTCACAGACTCTTGAACCGAGTTCAAGTACTGAAATGTTCGTTTCAATCTGAAGCAACGAATACGATTCGGTTTGGAGAGTATTCAGGAGGAGTCGGTTAGAGAGGATGGATAGACCAGTTTGGTTAAGATTATGTTCCGGTTTCGTTTGAAGTGAGTGATAGTTCAGTTTTTAGAGTGAGTAAGGAGGAAATTAAAGAAATGACACGAGACAAGATTTTTTATGGATGTTCGGAGCAAACCCTCCTACGTCACCCATTCTTCTCAGATTATGAGAAGGATCTCCACTAACTTGAATGTTACAACACTCACACAATGTCGAACGAGCCTTAATGGCTACTCGTCGGTTACACCACTCACTATGATGTAACACAATAACTCAATATAACAACAATGCTTTCAATAAATGAAACAACTGTTTAAATTTCTTTCTCTCTCTTGCTTGTTTCAGAACTGTTGAATGTCAATTTGATGCTTGGCAAAATTTCTTCATTGGCTTCTACTTATATGAAAAATATGACAACGGTCATATTTTCTCTCTCCAGGAGATTGGCCGATGGAAACCGGTAATGATCAAGAGGCTTGCACGCCTTCCCTCTTGGACAGATCAATTTGGACACATGGCAGACATGCGCTTAGCCGGTTTTCATTTTGGACACATGGCAGACATATTTTTTTCGGGTCGGTATTAAAACAGACAAGTTTTTAAACTCAGCGACCATGTCGTTAAGTGCAATAACTAAGTCTTCTTTAGAAAATTCTTCAGAAGAAAACTTGAATACCTCAAATTCTTTCTCAGCCATGAAGCATGCATCAACTTTATCATCGCCGTCGCTGGATGATAAGTCGTCTGAATCGCTATCGTCCCATGTTCTCTTTCTTTCAGTAGCTATCAGAGCCTTCTGCTCTTTTCGGTTCTCCTTTATTTGGTCGCTGCCCTCACACAGTTAGATCAACTTTTCTCAAATTTCTTTAGCAGAGGAGCACAACTTGATCTTACTAAACATGTTTTTGTCTAGCGACTTGAACAAAATGTTTTTGGCAACATTATCCAGGTTATTCATATTCTTATCTTTCGTCGTCCATTTGTATCTTGGCTTATCAATCCTTATCGGGCCATCGGTAATAACATACCACATGTCATCGTCTTGTGAGGCCAAATGCACTTTCATCTGTATCTTCCAATCAACATATTCTTCGATGCAGAACATGGGGGGCTCGTTGATGAAAGACATGATGGTATTCGGTTTCTTGAGTGTTAAGAACCTCGCTCTGATACCACTTGTTAGAATCGGGGACGCCCTTGGAGGACTGGGTGTTTCGGTTTTAGGAAGGGTAGCCTCTTACAACACACACAACACTTTGGTGATAGTCCGGTTAGAGACTATAACCGTTCTCAGCACTACACAAACTGTCACAGACTCTTGAACCGGGTTCATGGGCGGAAATGTCTATTTCAGCCTGAAGCAACGTATGCGACTTAGATGATGTTTTAGAAGGAGTTTGTTTTAGAGATATGAGTGGACCGGTTTACGGAGTAAGACTGATTTTGGTTAGGTTAAGAGAGTAAGCAACAAAATGAAGGAAATGATACGAGACAAGATTTTTTATGGATGTTCGGAGCAAACCCTCCTACGTCACCCCTTCTTCTCAAGTTATGAGAAGGATCTCCACTAACTTTCAAAGTTACAACAATTACAATGCCGGTCGAGCCCAACTCGCTACTCGCCGGTTACACCAACTCATTCTTGATGTAATACAATAACACAACACAAAAACACACAGAAAGCTTCCGGTTTATGACACACCGGTTTTGGATCGTAAGATTTTATCTCTCTAAGATTTTTGTAACTTATCGCTTGCTTTCGTATATGTTCGTATTCAGCTCAGATGCTTGTTGCTGTTTTAATGAGGTCGCTTCGTCTTCCTTTTATAGTAGATGAGATCCCAACGGTCACATTCTTCTCTCACCGTAGGATTGGTTGATCAGCATCACGCCGGTGCAGGAAGGTTACTTGCACGTTTCACCTTCCTCAACACTTGGCAAGCATGCAAGGATTCCTCAGGAAAATGTGACGTTGCAGGTTTGCAGATTCGGACACATGTCAGACATGCACCTTCCGGTTGTAAACATTGGATCAGTAAATCATCATTTCTTTCCTCGCATGCTTCCGATCGGATCTTATCTTCTTTTATTCCTTCGAGACACGTCTATTTCGTCATCATACGTCATCTCTGCAGATTGAAGTGGCCGGTTTTGTCTCTTACATAATATAGTCCGGCTGGAATGTGAACTTTATCTTTGCTGGCCGGTCACTTGAGAGAGTAAAAACCGGTTCCTCTGATCTTGACTTGATCACTTGGAACTGATTTTCTTTGAAGTGTTTTCAGCAACTGGTTCATGAGGCTCCAGCCGGTTCATAGGATTTGATCTACTCATGCACATAAAAGTTAACAATTGTTTAGTTTTTCTAGCCGGTTCCAAAAATTAACTTTACTTAATTTTTCTTATCAATTTCTCCCTTTTTGATTATTTAGAATAAATATTCAAAAATTGTAATGTGTGGCCGGTTTGAAAATTAACTTACTTAATTTTGCTTATCAATTTCTCCCTTTTTGATTATTTAGAATAAATATTCAAAAATTGTAATGTGTGGCCGGTTTTTTAAAAATCTTATATTTGTTTGGCCGGTTTTAAAGAGCTTATATTTGTTTGGCCGGTTTTTTGGAAAAACGGTTTGGTTTAAAGAGAACTTTATTTTTTTTAACAATTTTTCTTCAAATTTTGTAATCTAACAATCCTAAAATATTTCTAAGGGAAGAAAACTTAGACTCGAGAAGTGGCTTTGTGAGGATGTTAGCCACTTCATTCTTGTTCCCTTCATGTGATGTGTTCGTCAACAGTCGGCTGTCCGGATGCAATGCTGTCTCTTCCAAGCTTCTGTCTTGATTTACCTGCATTCATAGACAATAGAGAATTTGGTCCCCATTTTTCTTTGAGTCCGTGGCTTATTAGTCCCTTGGGAATCAAGACTTTAATAAGTCGGATAACTTTCCCGGTTATGGTTCTAATTATTTTTCCGGCGCTTGGCTTGACATCTTTTTGTTGTCCTAAGAGTGCCTTATTTTGTGGTGACTTTTGATTAATTGTATGTGGTCGTTGATCAGTTTGTTTACCTGCTGGTCGGTTGGCTTTCCTTCTCTCAGATGAAGTCATTTTTCCGAGTTAGTTGGACTTACATGTTTTATTTCTTTTTCCGGTTTTAGACCACGTTCTTCCTCATTTTCGGTTGATGAACTCTTGACAAATCTTATGAAAGAAAGATTGTCTTTTGTGAGTTTCATCCCGTTGGAATGCTTGTGAGTGGCGGATTTGTTATAACCAATACCAAATTTACATTTGGGATGTCTTTGGTAATTAGACATCTGGCTTACCGCTTCACTAGATCTTTTCCAAGAAGCCGTGACATATTTGATTCTCTCATTTTCTTCGGTTAACGATTGGACTGTCTCTTTGAGCTTCTCATTCTCTAAGGACAGTCCAACCGGTTCGTAAGTCTCGGTTCCGCTTGGCTCACCAGCGGTACCACTTGACTTTCTGGTTTCATATTTTTTTTGGGTCGGTATTAAAACAGACAAGTTTTTGAACTCAGCGACCATGTCGTTGAGTGCAATAACTAAGTCTTCTTTAGTAAATTCTTCAGAAGAAAAATCGAATACCTCAGATTCTTTCTCAGCCATGAAGCATGCATCAACTTTATCATCGCCGTCGCTGGATGATGAGTCGTCCGAATCGCTATCGTCCCATGTTCTCTTTCTTTCAGTAGCTATCAGAGCCTTCTGCTCTTTCCGGTTCTCCTTTATTTGGTCGCTGCCCTCACATAGTTGGGTCAACTTCTCCCAAATTTCTTTAGCAGAAGAGCACAACTTGATCTTACTAAACATATTTTTGTCCAGCGACTTGAATAGAATGTTTTTGGCAACATTATCCAGGTTATTCATCTTCTTATCTTCCGTCGTCCATTTGTATCTTGGCTTATCAATCTTTATCGGGCCATCGGTAATAACATACCACATGTCGTCGTCTTGTGAGGCCAAATGCACTTCCATGCGTATCTTCCAATCAACATATTCTTCGATGCAGAACATGGGGGGCTCATTGATGAAAGACATGATGGTATTCGGTTGCTTGAGTGTTAAGAACCTCGCTCTGATACCACTTGTTAGGATCGGGGACGCCCTTGGAGGACCGTGGTGTTCCGGTTTCTGGAAGGGTGGCCGCTTACACAACACAACACACAATTTGGTAATAGTCCGGTTAGAGACTAAAACCATTCTTAACACTACGCAGATTGTCACAGATTCTTGAACCGAGTTCAAGTGCGGAAATGTCCGTTTCAATCTGAAGCAACGAATATGATTCGGTTTGGAGAGTATTCAGGAGGAGTCGGTTAGAGAGGATGGATAGACCAGTTTGGTTAAGATTATGTTCCGGTTTCGTTTGAAGTGAGTGATAGTTCGGTTTTTAGAGTGAGTATGGCGGAAATAAAAGAAATGGCACGAGACAAGATTTTTTATGGATGTTCGGAGCAAACCCTCCTACGTCACCCCTTCTTCTCAGATTATGAGAAGGATCTCCACTAACTTGAATGTTACAACACTCACACAATGTCGAACGAGCCTTAATCGCTACTCGTCGGTTACACCACTCACTATGATGTAACACAATAACTCAATATAACAACAATGCTTTCAATAAATGAAACAACTATTTAGATTTCTTTCTCTCTCTTGCTTGTTTCAGAACTGTTGAATGTCAATTTGATGCTTGGCAAAATTTCTTCCTTGGCTTCTATTTATATGAAAAATATGACAACGGTCATATTTTTCTCTCCAGGAGATTGGCCGCTGGAAACCGGTAATGATCAAGAGGCTTGCACGCCTTCCCTCTTGGAAAGATCAATTTGGACACATGGTAGACATGCGCTTAGCCGGTTTTCATTTTGTACACATGGCAGACATGCACTTAGCCGGTTTGCATTTTGGAAACATGGCAGACATGCACTTAACCGGTTTGCATTTTGGACACATGGCAGACATGCACTTAGCCGACCGCCTGTTTCTGAGATTTTCTAGAGATCTTGGATAAACCTGCATGACAACTATTTGCTACTTGGAAGTTGCTTCTGGATTTAGACAAGCATGCCTGACAACTACCAGTTGCCTGCAGTTTATTTAATAACCGAAGCAGTTGCATTTAATCAACTGGAGCATTTCATAAATCGGAACTCATTTATGACCGAGCGTCTGCATTAAGTGTCGGTTGACCGGAGCCTTCTTGGCCGAACCCGTTGACCGAGCCGGTTTGACCGATCTCCGAGTAGGTTGACTGAACTTTACTAACCGAACCGGTTTGACCAGAGCCTTTTACTTCAAACCGAACGATATATATATATATATATCCAACCGAATTCTCAATTTCCCTGAAATAGCAAAACTTTAAATATTATTTGCAGCCAGTGAGATTTGATCCATGATCACCTGTGTGACAAGCAGAGGTGTTTACCATTACGCTGCATAAGCTTCTTGTTATATTTAAACCAATTAATATAAATGATATGACTTAGCGATTTAACATATTTATTTTAACTTAATTTATCTATTCATTAAACCTTTCATAAGTTCTAACAGTTATTTTCTAACACTAACTACGTATCTGTTAGACTGCATGTCTAACTACGTATCTGTTAGATTGCACGTCTAAATATGCCTGTTAGACTACACGTCTAACTACGTATCTATTAGACTGCATGTCTAACTACGTATCTGTTAGACTACACGTCTAACTACACCTGTTAGACTACACGTCTAACTACGTATTTGTTAGACTGCATGTCTAACTACGCCTGTTAGACTACACGTCTAACTACGTATCTGTTAGAATGTACGTCTAACTACGTCTGTTAGACTGCACGTCTAACTACGTATCTGTTAGACTACACGTCTAACTATGTCTATTAGACTGCACGTTTAACTCAATGCCTTTAATAGTCAATAACTATAATGAACCTCATTTAGACTTAGTCTAATATAACATGTTTTTGATACACTTGCACCAAAAATAATTAGACGGCTTAGTTTATGTTTTATACCAACTCATCATCAAAATACCATTAGTAAAAATACTTTGACCCTTAGTCTCTTCTACTTTTTTCATCTTCTTATAAGATTTAACCCAACATTATCTCTCTTTAAAAGTCTCTTCTACTTTTTTCATCTTCTTATAAGATTTATTAAAAAATTTAATTCAACTAGTCCATAATATTTCATCTTCTTATAATATTTATTAAAAAATTCAATTCAACTAGTCCCAAATATTTGAACTTACTATATCATTTTCATTTTATCTTGGTTGAATATTAGTAATTAGAGTTCTATTTATTTATTAATATGTAGTTTAAGTTGAATCATCTTAGTAATTAATAAATTATCTCATAATAATTTAATTTCAAATAAAGTAAATATTTATAATAATTTTATAATAAAAAATTAAAGATAGTGAAATTATTAAATAATTTTTATAAATAATAAAATGTTGATGAGATCAATATTATTAAATGTTTTTAGGTGATATGTATAATTTAAAATTAAAGAGAGAAATTTATATTCGTCCTATTTTTAAGGTGACATGGGAAATGACATATCATTTGTCCCCATTCGCTACAAAATTTTCGCACCCCCTATCATTAATCTCCAATATAAATATAAATTTTATATGTTTAAAATTTTATCTCGTATTATTGAAAATTTTAAAATAAGACAAAAACAATATACGGAATTTTATAAATTTTATTTTGTGTAGAATAAATTTTCTTTTTGTGTTAATCTTATTTTATTAAATCAATATTATACACCAAAATATATAATTTCCTTTTGTTTAATATTTTATTTTCTTGCATCACCAATTCAAGATAACTCATCAAATCTCTATTTTGACTTGAATTTTGTCAAATACCCCAAATGTATTAATCAATGCCTGTATATTATGTCTCTTCTCTGATCTAGAGCTGCCCTAAGATAACTTAACATATGCATTTGTCAATGTCGGATGGCCTAGATGCATTCGTCAATTTCGGATGGCCCAAATTCATTCGTCGATGTTAGATGGCCTAGATGCACTCGTGAAAGTCAGATGGCCTAGATGCGATCGTCGATGTTGGATGGCCCAGATGCACTCGTCGATAATAGATGACCTAAATGTACTCGTCAATTCCGGATGACCCAAATGCACTCGTCGATGTCGAATAGCCCAAATGCACCAATGCCAGATGTCTTAAATACATACGTCAATTCTGGATGGCCCATATTAATTAGTGAATGCCGGATTGTGAAAATTTATTTGTCAATGTTCGAGATGACCCAATTGCATTGGTCAATATTAGAGGTGGTCCAAATGTATTAGTCAATATTAGATTCCTAGATGCATTAATCAATGCAAGATTAACTATATGCATTACTCAATACTAGAGATGAATTAGTTGCATTAGTCAATGTAAGATTGCCTATATACATTAGTCAATGAAAATGCATGACTCAATGTCATATATGGCCAAAATGCATTAGTCAATATCGGATTTCCTATATGAATTCGTCAATCTCGGATGGCCTAGATTCATTGGATAATGTCAAATATGGATTGAATGTATTAGTCAATGCTAGAGATGACTTAGATATATTAGTCAATTCTAGATGACACATATGCATTAGTCAATGCAAGATGGTCCATATGCATTACACAATGCTAGAGCTGGCCCGATTGTATTAGTCAATGTGATATAGCCTAAATGCATTCGTCAATATTGGATGACACATAAGTTTTATCGTCTCTCTATTCTATATCTAGAGTTTTCTCCAAAAAAAATCTTAACAACTTTTTTATTAACCCAAATATTCAAGTATATTCAATAAATATCAACTTTGACTTTCATACTTTATGATGTCACATATGTATTAGTCTCCTCTTTAGAGACCTTGATAGTGAGATTATCTAAAAGACATAACATAACTTTTAAATATGTATTCTTCTTTAGAATTACCATATCAATGATTGTTTTTGTTCATGTCGATAACTTCAGCAACCCCATAACCCCTGTTATTTCAATTGATTTCAATTGATTTATCTAGTTTAAACAGTTAGAAGATTGTTACGATTTATTAAATAAATTAATATATTATATAAATTAATAACAAAAGTAGTTATTGTGATTTATATGAACAAATATGATTATGAATAAGGTCCGGTAACGCAATTTATAAACCATATATATAATATATATCGATAATGTCATTTATTAATTTCACTAGTATAATTTGTAAAAGAACACTTATAAATAAGGTTATACTATATTTATATAAATATGTTATAATTATATGATTAACTAAATTAAAAATTTGTTCTTTAAAATATAACTGCATTGTACTAATTTTTTTTTAAAACTAAAACTCACACTAAGGGTCAATCAACCATTGAGATTAAATTTGTCTACTACTATTAATAATAGTTAATATTTTTGATAGTTTACAAATAAGTCATTACAACTTTCACAATGTTCTCTCATTTTTTATTTTAAATATGTGTTGCAACTTATATTTATAATACATTACTTATTAATGTTATTTTAAGGTTCAATTTTCGTTCTAGTCTTATTTAAACAATTGGCCAATTTGAGCGTTTCCAATGACATTGAATCGACCAACTGAACAATTGTGATCGGATTGATAAAAAGAAAAACATAATGAAAATGATTTGATCATTTGATATTATATTCAATTTATTTTTAATGCTTTCGATTCATTTAGAATGGTTTATTTGATTTGAGAACATTAGATATGTTAAAATTCTATTAGGTCTAAGACTAAGATAACATACCTATTTGGTGGTTGTGGTTTAATGATAATTACATTTCAAACAATTTTTAATCTTATTGTTGTTAATTTTTTATTGTCATTTTAAATTATCAATATGTTTATTGTTTATTCTTTCATAATTTATTTAGTTTATATTGATTTTTTAAAATTAGATTAAACATTTTTATGTTGATAGATGTTCATTTTAATGAAAGAGTGAATATAAAATAGGATATCTAAAATAATGAGATTGCACTTAAGCATCAAATAATTCAATACTCATGAAGAAAATATATTTATAGCTACCATCTTAGATGGTTGTTGTT
Organism: Impatiens glandulifera; assembly: GCF_907164915.1. Taxonomy (NCBI): domain Eukaryota; kingdom Viridiplantae; phylum Streptophyta; class Magnoliopsida; order Ericales; family Balsaminaceae; genus Impatiens; species Impatiens glandulifera. The sequence continues at coordinate 37,841,400 of NC_061864.1, read as the reverse complement.
TGATGATAATTACATTTTAGAATATTTTGTCAATATGTTAAAATTTTATTGCTAAAAATGATATTACACCATTAAGCACATAAAGATTCAATACTATATTTTCTATTATGCTAAGTTTTTTTTTTCTTCTAAAAACTAATATGGTAATGATGTTTGAGAATGAGAATATTAACAATAAGTTCATCATAAAACAAAATTATTTGTTTCCACAAGATTATACATATGGTTAACAATTGATGCATTATGTAATTAATAATTCTTTCAAGAATTTAATTATCATTTTCGAATATATTAATTCACAAGTGGTATAAACCCCAATATTAATAACAAATATAATTTTTACCTTACATTTAATGATAGATTGAAAATACCTTTAATATTTAATACTATTAATTATTTTAAAATTTTTGTTATTTTCAATACATAGATGTAAATCTCAATATTTGATTAAAAATATTATTCTGGTTGTATTTTCATTTAGATGTGTAGATACATAAGTAGATATTGTCAACTAGAGATTAACAAACTAGAGATTAACATTTGACCAAGTCTCACCAATTCGTGCTTGAGACTTTTCTTCCTTGTTCTTGTAAGGCTCGACTCATTCGTGCAGAAAATACAACACATTTATTATTCTTCCTAATTAGGTCAATTAAAAATTTATAAACTAAATAATTTTTTTTAATTTATCCACGAAAAAATAATTTTACTACTATCATGTCAATAAAAAATTAGTAAGCTTAAAGTTTTTTAATTTATTAATTTCTTATCCTTTTTCATAAAAAAAGAATGTCATTTTAGTTTATTAATATCCCTATAATTTAGAAAAATATCACAAATATCAACTATTTTCCTTTTATCTCATTAGAATTATTTGAATGGCTAAACCTAAAAAACAAAGTATATAACCTAAATGTGTGATTTCAAATGATAAAATATGTTTACTTCATTTTTCTCATTATTTGTTAATGGATTAATTTTAGCACTACTTAAAAATATACCTAATGAGTTACTCTTTTTACATTTTATCACAAATTTAGAATGTAATTGATACAATTATCAATTATAAATAATTTTATATTTGATTTTCAATCCAAATTTGCTTGTTTAAATTTTTTTCTCTCATTTGATAATAAAAACAATTAATATATATTATCACTATTTTTCCATATTTATAAGAGTTTTAAATTTATTTCTTTATAATAATTTAAATTTTCAATATATTACCATTATTATATAATTTTACCATTTCAAGATAATTTGGTATAATTGTTCCCAAATTAATAAAACACATAATTGTAGTAATCATTTTTAACCTAAATCAAATTGAGTATATAATATATATATGTATTTTCTTGTAAAATTTTATTTGTAATATCATAAATTTAATTTAGGTCTAATATCTAAATAGGAAAAAAAAATTATTTTATTTTATTTCATAATTGGTATTACAATGACATTGTTAATCTTCTACATCAAAAGAAAATTACTTTTACAACTTTATTAGTTAGTTTTGCAATATTTAAAATAAATCTGATTCAATGAAAATTTGGTTTCCTAGTTTGGGATAAGGATGAGTAAGAACCATGATAAATCTTAAGCCTAAAAAATTAATCACGTCTAAAAACAAAAACATGATAATAAAAGAGATACAAAAATATCATATAAATTACACTTTTTATTTTTAGAATATTACAAGCATTCATAGAGAATAATAATTTGGGCAATGTTGAAGGAGGCGGTGTGCTATACAACGGTACGGTGGGATACAATTATAGAGGCGGCACATCACCAAAACCCTTAAACTATTTTTTTTGGTAATAAAATGAGAAATAGCATGAAACACCATAACCATGGTCCCCACTTAAACTCAAAGAATTTCCAGATAGAATTATAAAAAATCCTAAGTTCTAGCCTAGCGTCAATAAAAGGTGGATACTAACCCTAAGTTCCTAGGATCGAGCCCTTTAGGCGGTAAGTTATCCGCCTAGTTAAATGTGTTTGCGGGTTACATACTTAATCCGTTGTCACATTCAAAACCTTAATTTTTATATAGACCATCACTAATATTAACTTCTTTAACAATTTGTTTAAATGATATTTGAATCTTAACTTGATTCTGATCTCTATTGATTTAGGTAAAATTTTGAGAAGTCAGAAACTCTTTCAGTAGAGCAAAAATAAATTTGAGGGTTTTTTTGGGCAGTGTCCTTTTATAAATATTTCCGTAGTATGTATAAAATATTGTTTTGGGCTAACAACAATATAATCAATTATTTATTAATTCTTCAATTTAACCTCAATATTAAAATGAACTTAAATTAATTATTTAATATTCTATATCTTTTTAAAATTTAAAATTAATAATATACCACAAAATTACTCTAAAATTAATTTGTAGTAAAAATTAAAATTTTTATTGATATATATATATAAATAGATATGTATATATATTTTATTTTAGATAATTTTCTTTTTAATTGATTTTTTCAAAAATATAAAATATCACACTAATTACATATATTCTTTAAATTTATTAAATTATTTCAATTAAATTATTTTTGTTTTAATGATTAAAATTACATACTTAAAAATACTTAATATTGTTTTCAAGTAATATTATATAATATTTTAAAACAATACTGAAATAAAAAATTTAAACTTACAAAAATTTATTATTATTCCTACTACTAATACTTATATATAAAAACTATTTGAGATTGTGTGAACATATAAATTTTTATATATAAAGTATCTTAGAAAAGTAAGTTTGAGAACTTTAGATACGATAAAATGCTACTAGGTCTGAATATGATAATTTACATATTTCAAACAGTTCTGGTTTAATAATAATTACATTTCAAACAATTTTCAATTTTATTGATAATAATTTTTCTTTAATTTTTTTAATTATCAATATATTTATTGTTTATTTTTTCATAATTTATCTAGTTTATATTGATTTATTTTAATTCAATTAAACATTTACATATTGATAGATGTTCATTATAATGAAAGAGTGAATATTAGTTGGGATCATATAAAAGAATGAGATTGCATAATTAAGCATTAAAGAATTCAATACTCAAGAAGAAAATATCTTTATATCTACTATCTTAGATGTTGTTTGATGATAATTACATTTTCAAATATTTTACTAGTATTAATATTACTGAATTTTCTTAAAATTTTGAATCAATAATATGTTTATTTTTAATTTTTTTCAAAATATATTTGGTCTAGGTTTAAACTTTATTCTTTATTAGGTTAAATTTTCATGTCTTGGTATAGTAAAAATTGATTATAATTATCCATCCAAGTTAGGTCAATCAAAAAAATTATAAAATTAATATTTTTCAGATTTATCAACCAAAAATATTATTTTGCTATTGTCTGGTTAATAAATTGTTTTTGGCTTTATCAACTTCTTATTATTTTTTATAAAAATAGTCATTTAAATTTATCAATATCCTTATCATTTATAACACTATCACAAACATCAATTATTTTCCTTGTGTGTCATTAGAATGATTTGTATGGCTAAATCTAAGAAACAAAGTGTGATTTTAAATGATAAAATATTTTTACTTTCATTTTTCAAATTATTTTTTCATTATTTTAGCTATAGTTAAAATATACATAATATACATATTTAGTTACTTTCTCTACATTTTGTCACAAATTTCGGAATTTTCTTGATACAATTATAAATAATTTGATAAGTAATTTTCAATCCAAATTTCCCTATTTACCATTTTCTTCTATGATTTGATAATAAACACAATTAAATATATAATATCAATTTTTTTCATACTATATGAGCTTTAAATTTATTTCTTTACAATAATTTTAATTTACAATATATTATCATTTTTTGTATAATTTTATCATTTGAAAACAATATAGTATTATCGTGCCCAAATTCATTAAACGCATAATTGTAGTGATTATTTTATACATATATCAAATTGAATATATATAATATATGTGATTTATTTTAAAATTTATTTGTAATATTATAAATTATACATTTTAGAATAAAAGGAGATAAAAAATGTCATATAAATTACACATTTTATAAGATTACAAGAAAATATAGAAAATAATAATTGGGGAATAGAGAATAAGACAGTGCTGATATACAGCGGTGGGACATGGTAATAGAGGTGATACATACCAAAATTCTTAGTTTCAATATAGATCATCACAGACATTAACATCCTTAACAATTTCATTTAAAATAACATTTGAATAATAACATCACTCTATCTCAACTTGTTCATATAATATTTTTGAGAAATTAAAAACCTATGCGACATGATTAAGAGAAGAAGTGGACAAAAGAGAGAAAAAATAATTATAACAAAATCTATGTGAGGATTCTTTTGAGCCTTTATACATTTGTAAATATAATAGTAATATGTATAAAATATTTTGTTTTTTCCAACTTTAATTTTATTAATTATTCAATATTAACCTCAATACTATAATCAACTATATTAATTATTATTTATTAGTTACTTATTTTTTAAATTTTGTTATTTTAATTTTATTTTAAATATTTTTTAAACGATCAAAATTTAATATTAAAACATACTTCTAAAATTAATTTGTAATAAAAATAATTATTATTTTTTCAATGATATAATATGCATATATCCATAGAAATTGATATATATATATATATATATATATAATCACTTTAACCCACCAAGGTAGCTCAGTGGTAAGAGTCGGCTTAAAAAACTAAAATGTCAGGGGTTTGTTTATATTTGGAAAGCTTTGAGTTTAAACGGGGGTCATGGCTATAGGATCATGGCTATAGGATCATGGCTGTGGAGTCATGGTTGTGGGGTGTCATGCTAATTCTCATTTAATTCTATATATATATATATATATATATATATATATATATATATATTATATAATATCATTTTATCATATTCTTATTGATTATTTTTTATTATTGTTTTCCTGTAATATTAAATAATATTTCAAAACAATACTTAAAACTAATATTTTATCTAATAAAAAGTAATTATTATTCTTATTACTGGTACACAAAAGTTATAAATAGCCTAGTGGTAAGAGTCAGCTTAAAAATCTCAAAAGTCACATTATTGATTTCGTTTTGAAGCATTTTAAATTGAAGAGGGGCCATGCTCGTGGGATGTCAAGGTTGTTCTCCTTAATTAAAATAAATAAATATATATATATATATATATATATATATATATATTACACAATATAATATAAATATATTCCTAAAAAAATTATCATCTAACTATTTAAACTAACTATATATATATATATAATATTATATCTTATTGCTTATTTTTTATTTTAATTCTTTTACAAAATATACAAAATCAAATTAATTACTTATATTCTTAAAATTTACTAAATTATTTCAATTCAATATTTTTTCTTTTAATGATTACAATTATATATTTAAAATATTTAATATTGTTTTCATGTAGTATTAAATAATATTTCAAAACAATACTTAAAACTAACATTTTATCAAACAAAAAGTAATTATTATTCATATTACTGGTACGCAAAAGTTATAAGTAGCCTAGTAGTAAGAGGTTGGCTTAAGAAATTCAAAAGTCACGGGTTTATAAAAAATTTATAAAAAATAATTGGTAAAACCCCAAATAAAAATTCAAAAAACCAACATCAAACAAGTTTTAAATACTCGACAAAATGATAATTGACAATCCACCTCCCTCTAAAATTAATAAAGATCATTTGAAGCATCGAAACTCCATCACCATATTAATTTTGGTTAGATTGCACGCAAGTTATATTAATTAGTGATATGAAATATATTAAATACTTTGTGGTAGTTTGAATGTTTGATTTATAGGGTTCATTACGTTTTAAATATAGTTCATTCATTTCACCTTTCATTTGTGAAAATTGTTGATTGATAAAGGTGTGATGCATTTGAACAAACTTGTACGAGTGTTTTAAATTTAAAATTTAAACTTTTTGAAACTATTGGTGTTTTAATTTATTTGTGATAAATAGAAATTCCAATAATTGTTTCCAAATGATCTTATGCAAGCTTTTTTGATATGTATATTTAATTCTTAATCGATTCTGTTAATCTGGATAATATGTTTTTTTTTTTTTTTTTTTGTATATTCTGTATTTCTTGAGAATTGAGAAAAAAAATACAATGATGCTTATTTTTTTGCCTATCAATTTTCTTCATCTAATAAACAGAAAATGAGAAAGATTATCCATCATATGAATACTTTAACAAGTAGATTCTTAATTTTATTGAACATTATTCATTCTATTGAGTCAAAGATTGAGAATTTGAACAAAGATGTAAGAGTATTCTCTATTAATCTCTCCTTAGCTAACCACTTCAAAACCTTTTCTTTCGCATCTCATCCAATGTGATCTTAATTTTGATGAGATCACCTATCAAGAATGAACTTGAAACATTAAAAACAAAAGATTCAATACTCAATATCATAATATTTACTAAAAATAATTATAATAAATAATATTTCAAATTGAGAATGCATTAACAATAAGTTCATCGTACAAAAAAAATGTATTTGTTTTCAAAAGCTTTTATATATATATATATATATATATATATATATATATATATATAATACATTGATTATGTAATTGGTAAATCTTTCAGGATTTTTAATTATCCTTCATAAAAATATGTTCATGCACAAGTGGTTTACGCCTAAATAATAACTAACAAAAAAATTGTTTACCCACACAAGTTTGTATATTTAGTGAACAATTTATACTACCAAATTATGTAATATTGTTAATTCATTTTGAAATTTAGTTATTCTTCATTACACTGATATCAATCTTAACATTTAGTTTAAAAAATTATTTTGTTTGTGGTTTCATTTGAATGTGTAGATATACATAAATAGAGTTGGTCCACTATAGTTCTACATTTGACCCAATATGGAATGCAAGAGAATTTTCTTTCCCAATATCATTTTGTGACAGAAAACTTCCTTGTGTATTCAAAAATTAAATATTATTTTCTTTTCAAAGTTCAGATCAATCAAAAAAAAAGTTATAAACTTAAAGTTTTTTTTGTGGATTTATTAATAGACAATTCACTTTTAATTCGTATCTATCAATCAAAAACTAAACTTAAAATTATTTTTTTGGAATTAATCAATTTAATATTCTTTTTCACAATTTCAAATTAAGTCATTTTCATTTAAAAATATCTTTATAATTTAAAACAATATCACAAGCATCAACCACTTTTTTCTTTGTTTCTTTAGAGTGATTTAAATGGATGAGTGTCTTTAAAATAGAAATCTAAGGAAAAAAGCATCTAGTCTAAATTTGTGATTTTAAATGATAAAAATGAGAAATTTTTATTCTATTTCTCAGTATTTGTTTGTGGGTTAACTTTATGAATAATTAAAATATATGTTGGTAGTTACTATTTGATTTTTCTTTACAAATTTCATATTTTTCACTTAACAATTGCAATTTGCTCAGTTTTTTTTTCTTCTTATAAGCGGTTTTTCTCCTGTTTGATTGTGGAAGAGACATATGATTATTTATATTTCGCGCCTAGACTCCACCCCCGAAACATAATTAAATATATAAACGAAAATCTTGATTAATTTTTATACTTGTTAAAAGTTTTAAATTTATATTTTTAAAAATAATTTAAATTACAATATATTACAGTATAAGTTATATATAATATATATTTCTTAATATATTTAATAAATTAGTTAATAGATCAAACTGACTAATCGACCATTTGAAATTTATATTGTCGGATATCACCTTCTTTATCGCGTTTGATCACACAAACACTTATACAATATTTCATTGATAGGTGGAAGGAGTGAAAACATATCATGAAAGGGTAGCATGATTCTTAACAATATTGAAGTTGAGGTAACTTTTAAATAAAAAAGTTCATGTTATTTGTTTAAGTACAACCAAACAAAAACATGATATTAGAATAATAAAATAGACAAAAAGAGAGAAAAATAATTATAGACCACTTACAACAAAATAATTAACATACACAAAAGTTTTAAAGAAGGGAAATGATTACTCTAACCGACTCCACGAACTATCCAAAATAAAATTTAGATAGTGTCATATATGTAATTATACATTATCTATTTATTGTAACCTTTTAGATCCTTAAACTCATTAAGTCCTTGTTTGATGAATGTTTATTTAGATTTAATCTAATTCCTTGTTTTAGGAAGGAAATAACCCTTTAAAATATCATCACGAATCATCAACACAAATACTAAATTGTTTTATTTAATTCATATTTTTCAATTAAAATTCACTTAGTATAAAATATTTTTATGTCTTTAACCCAAAGATATCATTTAGACCATCTTCAACCCAAAAATTCATTCTCAAACCAAAAATACAGTAAACGCCACATAAAACAGTAATTCATCTTTAACCCAAAAATTCATTTATAAACTCAAAAAAATATTCTTAGAATATTCCTTTTTAACACTAACTTTTTAACCTAATTAATTTTATCTATATATTTATCAACTTTACATATTTAACCACAATTTTTTTTCAATCCTTTAATAAAATTAAGATAAAATTAATTATATATGAATAATACATACAGAACAAAATAAACATTACTAAAAATAAATTATATAAACAAGATTAATATATAAAAAATAAAATTAAACCTATAACTGTAAACTGAGTTTGTAAATATTAAAATATATTAAGATCTGAAATATATATAAATTGTCTTTTGGTGGATGAATAGTATATATATAAAAGAGAGAAATTAATCAAAAACTTATGAATTGATGGTGGGTTGGAGCTTCCAAACCCAAAATGGGTTTGCATATGTTGTTGGGTTGGAGACAATGTTATTCATCATGATTGTTTTTTAAACTACAACATTAAATTTTTGCTCTAAGTCTGGTTTGAATTGGATAATAGATGTTCTCTAAGAAACAAAGAATATAGTCTACTCTTCCTACAATACAATAGACAATATGCCCAAAGAACAAAAAATACTGCGGAGGTAAGATGTAGTAAACCTTATATACAAACTAATTTGTTAAATTAAATGCAGCCAAATACAAATTTAATGTTAATTGATTGTAGAAAATGTATGAATTATAGGCCTCATATGATAAGAAGTTGAATTTGAACGAGAGTGATTATTGTTAAGTTCTCTTTGAATTGGTGGAAAAGAAAAACAGAATATTAAACAAAAGGAAATTATATTTTTTTGATGTATAATATTTATTTAAAAAAATAAGATTAACATAAAATAAATTTTGATATTTTGTTATGATAATATAAATAGGAAAATATTGTTACAATATTTTAGAAATTCTTTGTCAAGATATTGGTATTGATCTAGTTGAGACTTATTTAAAAATGGAGTTGGACACTAAAACTGACCAATAAAGTTGTAAAAGTAGTATATGATTGAACAATGTACTTGGAGCTTCCAAACCCAAAATGGGTTTGCGTATGCCGTTGGTTTGGAGACGGTGTTTTTCATCAAATATGATTTTTTTTTAAACTACAACATTAAATAGGCTCTAAGTCTGGTTTGGATTGGATAATAGATGTTCTCTAAGAAACAAAGAAAATAGTATACTCATCCTACAATACAATAGACAATATGCCCAAAGAACAAAAAAATACTTCTTAGGGGAGGTAAGATGTAGTAAACCTTATATACAAACTAATTTGTTAAATTAAATGCAGTCAAATACAAATTTAATGTTAATTGATGGTAAAAAATGTATTAATTTGAGGCCTCATATGATAAGCAGTTGAATTTGAACGAGAGTCAAAAGGAAATTATATTTTTTTGATGTATAATCTTGATTTAAAAAAAATGAGATTAACATAAAATGAATTTTGATATTTTGTTATGATAAAATAAATAGGAAAATATTGTTACAATATTTTAGAGACTCTTTGTCAAGATATTGGTATTGATCTAGTTGAGACTTATTTAAAAATGGAGTTGGACACTAAAACTGACTAATAAAGTTGTAAAAGTAGTATATGATTGAACAATGTACTTGTAATGTAATAGCTTTTAATATAAGAATAAAATTAAATTAGTTGAAATATATTTTACTGTTTAGATATTAGATCTAAATTAAATTTAATATTTCAAGAAAATACATATATTATATACTAAATTTAATGTATATATAAAATGATCACTACAATTATGTATTTCAAGAATTCGGGCACGATTATATGAAATTCTCTTGAAATGATTAAATTATATAAAAATTATAATATATTGAATATTTAATTTATTATAACGAAATAAATTTAAAACTCTTAAAAATATATAGTAAAAATGGTTATATTATATATTTAATTGTGTCAATTATCAAATCAGAGAAAATCGGTTAAATAGGAAAATTTGGATTGAAAATCTCATATGAGATTATTTGTAATTGATAAATGTATGAAAAAAATCTGAAATTTGTGACAAAATGTAAAGAGTATAACTAATTATGTATATTTTAAGCATCATTAAAGTTAACCCATTAACAAATAATGAGAAAAATGAAGTAAAAATATTTTATTATTTGAAATTACAAATTTAGGTTATGTATTATTTTTATTACTTTAGTCATTCAAATAATTATAATTTAGACAAAAAAGGGTTGATGTTTGTGATATTGTTCTAAATTATAGGGATATTAATAAATTAAAGTTACTTTTTATTGTCAAAAAATTAGAATTTGATTTTTGTGTTGATAAATCCGATAAAACATTAAATTTATATTTTTTTTGATTAACCTAAATGGAAAGAACCATGTCAAGATAAAAAAAGTCTTCAGCACCAATGAGTCAAGTTGCAAGAATAGAAATGAAATGCCTCTAGCCATAATGGGCCTGCTTAGCCAAATGTTCAGCTCTAGTCGAAAAATCTACATATTTACCTACACATCCATATAAAAATACAACGAGAATGATATTTTTAACAATATTGAGATTTATATATCTGAAATGAAGAATAACTAAATTCCTAAAATAATAAGTAATATTAAAATTGAAGGTATTATCAATTACTCACTAAATTTATAGGTTGTGAAGATAAATAATCTTTTTGTTATTAGTGTTGGAGTGTATACCTCTTTTGCATGAATATATTCAGATAAATAATAATTAAATTCCTAAAAATAATACAAATTACATAATGCAACAACTGCTGACCATAATCTCGTAGAAGAAAATAAATATATGTTTTATGATGTATCATTCTCATTCTTAAAAATCATTTACTATAATTGATTTTAGCAAAAATAAAAACCCTTACTATAACAAAAATATTAAGATATTATATTATTCAGAATTTAATATTTTTGTGCTCATTGATGTAAGATCGTCCTATGTGCTTTTTTTTATAAGAATTGTCTATTTACAACATGAGCAATCTTAACCTAATAAAGAATAAAGTTCAAACATAGACCAAATATATTTTGAAAGAATAAAAAAGAAACATATTAATGATTCATAATTTTTAAAAAATTCAATAATATTAATATTTATAAAATATTTGAAAATGTAAATATCATGAAACAACAATCATCTAAGATGGTAGCTATAAATATATTCTCTTCTAAAGTATTGAATTATTTAATGCTTAATTGTACCATCTCAATCTTTTAGATATTTCTACTAATATCCACTATTTCATTAGAATGAACCTCTATCAACATCAAAATATTTAATCTAATTAAAAAATATAAATATAAATAAAATAAATTATGAAAAGAATAAATATTAAAAATATTGATAATTTAAAATAACAAAGAAAATTTTAACAATAAGATTAAAAATTGTTTGAAATATAAATATCATTAAACCAGAACTATAACATATGTACGTCATTCTAGTCTCAGATCTAATAGCATTTTAGCATATCTAAAGTTTTCAAACTGGCTAAATTGTTCAAAACGAATCGAAACCGTAATCATTTGTTTCTTTTAGGAATTAATGGAGAACTAAAATGACACCCTATATTTATTGTCCCTGCATAAACTTAAAGTACTTCTATATGGAATCATAACGTTATAATTAAATTGAATATCAAATCATTCATTTCAGTTTTATTTTTATCAATTCGATTACAATTTTGGGTTGATCGGTTTAGTGTCATTGAAATCGTTTAAATCGACCAAATATTTAAATAAGACCAGAATGATAATTGAACCCTAAAATGACATTAATGAATAATGTATTATAAATATTATGTAAAATGACCATAATGAAAATAGTTTACACCTCTTTCAATGCAATCGATTATCGGCGAACAAAAATTACTTCTTATGGAAGGTAACATGGAGTAAATATTATATACAAACTAACATGTTAAATAAAATACAGCAAAATACAAAATGAGTGTTAATTTATTAAGTTTGAACGAGAGTAATTATTGTTAAGTTGTCTTAAATTGGTGTTGCAAAAAAAGTGAATATTAAATAAAAGCAAATTATATGCTTTTAATGTAGATTTAAGGAAATAAGAATAATACAAAAGAAAATTTGATATTTTGTTATGACAATATAACTACAAAAATATTTTGAAAATATTTTATTGACTCTTTACATAGATATTAGTATTGACCTAATTGAGTCTTATTTAAAGATGTAGGTGAACACTTTAGAAATCTGAAGCATTTGTCTTGAGAGAATCATTTTAGTCATAGTTTTTTATATGTTAGGGTTTTAGGAGACAAATTGTTATATAAATTCATGTCATGACCTTAATATATCATGATGTAATCTCTATTATGATTTCCTTAATAAAGTTTTCTCTTCTTTGTGGACGTAGCTATTTTTTTAATTTTGGTAAAGTACGTTAAAATTTGTGTCTAATTTATTGTTTACATCATCTCTCATATTTTCGTTACAACAAACTAGTATCAGAGCTTCAGATTATTCAATGGTTTGTCTTTTCAATTGAAATGACAATAGTAAGTATTAAAACTAACAAGTTTTAGAGGAGAATGCAATATGGCATATTAAGATGTGGGTTGTACTAAAATAACAAGGTTTATGAACTCGTTGAAGTTGTCGACAAGAACAAAAATAACCGCTGAGATGACCATTCTAAAAGAGAAGATGATGTTAAAAATCAAAATGCGGGTTCTGCTGAAATAATATGCTTATTGGATCTTTAAAATTGTTAGTAAAAAAAAAATAAATCTTTGAGATGGTCATTCTCGAGGAATAGAATAAAAAATTAAGATATGAGCTCTATTGAACTAACATGGTGATGAATTATCTTTTTATCTTGTATTAGGTACAATTTTATTTGCACTCAACATGTTGCTTTGTTTACACTTAACATGTTGAGTGTTTTCCGTCTTTAACTTTTATTACACTCAATGTCCTTTAAATAACTTTGTTTATACTCAACATGTTGAGTATTGTCAGTCTTTATCTATTATCTCATTCAATGTATTTTAAATATCTAGATTTTTCATATAAACTTTAACTCATTGTCTAAAGAATATTTTTCCTATCTCAAATTTGTACATGATATTAGAGAAGTTTTAGCATCTTGAAGAAACCTATTTACATTTTACCATTGCCTCCTCCAATGGTGAAAATAGCCATTGGAGGAGAACTCAAATGATTCTATAATCTCATATTTTTCCAAACTTATTTAACACAAATCCTAGTGTGTTATTTTATCTTTTTTTTTGTGGTTTCGTTGTTTCGAAACTGCATTTCAATCGAATCTGTATCGAGCATCGTCTCCTTGTCTCGACAGATTTCTTCCAACATTTCATTTGTCCAACAAATTATCACTTTTTACTTCAAGAGCTGAGCCAAGAGCCAAACTCCAAGTGTCAAGTTCTAAGTGCCAAGTGCCAAGTGCCAAGTGCCAAGTGCCAAGAGCGAAGAGCCAAGAGCCACTCTTTTAACAAAGTGAATCGTGGATTAGAATCTGTTTAATTGAAAGAATGTCATCAACATTTCCATCTCCTCGGCAACATCCTCTCCAATCTCATAGCTACCCAAGGCCTTTCCTATTAAGTGATACATTCCCATCAAAGCTCTTGCCAAGTCGATTTGAGAAAGTATGTGGCAAGTTGAGCATTCTCAATATCTATTACCCAACTTGAAGGGAGAGTTGAATTATCTCTTTATCTTGGATTATGTGTAATTTTTCTTGCACTCAACATGTTTCTTTGTTTACACTCAACATATTGAGTGTCCATTTTTATCTTTTATTACACTCAATGTCCTTTAAATAACTTTGTTTACATTCAACATATTGAGTGTTGTTAGTATTTATCTATTACCACACTCAATTTCTTTTAAATATCTGGATTTCTCATGTAAACTTTAACTCATTATCTAAATAATATTTTCCCTATCTCAATTTTCTACACATAACTTATGGGATCGTTGAAATTATCGGTGGGACCAAAAACAATCGTTGAGATGGTTAATTTAAAGTAGAAGTCACTTTCAATAATTTTGTTGTCTTGTAGATAATGTCATTATAAAGGTCTTAGAAGAGGAGACAAATACATATGAGACATCTTAAATTATACAAGTCAAGGTGGAAATTTATTGAATAGACTTGAATATTTTGGTTAATAAAGAAGTTATTAAGTTGTGTTGGAGACAACTCTAGATCTAGAAGAGAGACGATAGAACATATGGGTAATCCGACATTGACGAATGCATCTAGGCAATCTAACATTGAATAATACAATTGTTTCATTTCTAAAAATTTTTAATGCATATACCATCTTGTATTGACTAGTGCATCTGGGAATATAGCATTGACTAATGTATCTAGGCCACCTCTAGAATTCACTATTGCATACGGTCCATCTTTGGCAATAGCACATGAATTTATGGCATTCGACATTGACGAATACATCTGGTCCATCCGACATTGACTAATGCACATTTGTGTATTGATTAATGCATATAGGAAATCTGACATTGACTAATACGATTGATTCATCTCTAGTATTGTTTAATGCATATGGGCCATCACGCATTGATAAATGCATATGAGCATCTATCATTGACTAATACATTTGGGTCACCTCAAGAATTGACTAATGCAATTGCACCATCTTTAGCTTTAACGAATGAATTTGGGTTATCCAATATTTACTAATAGATTTAGGCCATCCAATATTGACGAATGTATTTGAGTGATTCGGCATTGACGAATCCATCTAGGTCATCCGACATAAACGAGTGCATTTGTGTCATCCGGTATCGACGAGTACATCTGAGCTATCTGACATCGACAAGTACATCTAGTCCATCCAACATCAACGGGTGCATCCTTGTCATTCGACATCGACGAGTGCATCTAGGCCATCCGACATTGATGAATGCCTCTAGGCTATCCGACATCGACGAATGCATCTAGGCCATCCGATATTAACAAATTCATATATTAAGTTGTCTTAGAGAAACTCTAGATGAGAGAGGAGATAGAATATCTAGGCCATCCACATTTACTAATATATTTGGGCCACTAGTAGCATTAATAATGCATCTAGGACATATAATAGAATAGACATACACCAAAACCCTAAGCTCTAAAAATTAGACACCTTTAAAAACACAAATAAATTAATCTTTTTAGAAGATTACAAGCAAACATAGAAAATACTATTTGGGCATGGAGAAGGAGGTACTGGTATACAACAGTGGGGCACAATAATAGAATAGACACACACCAAAACCCTTAGTTCTATATAGACCATCACCGAGATTATTCAATATAGAATAAAGATGGAATGGTATAATTAGTCACACACCTACATATAACAAATGCATTAGTTATTGCTGAATGACCCAAATACACTCATCAATTCCAAATGGCATAGATACATTCGCTAATTCCAAAGATGGAACGAATGCATTAGTCTATGAAATAGATAACCCAAATGCATTATTCAAGGATGCTATAAGTGACCAAGTCTGATTTGAATATCGCATCCAATTGATTGAATCCATATCCCTTTCTTAGAGGAAGATTGGAAAAGACTTATTTTAATCATAAGACAGATCGGATCCCGTGTGGAAGGTCTTTCTCAACGGATAAAAGTTACGCCGGAGATAACAGGTTGATGACTCCCAAGATCTCTTATTGACGATGTCGTTTTGCACTGCGATGTTGACTCATCACATCCTGGGGTTGAAGATGGTCCCAAGGGTTCGGTTGTTCGCTGGTTCAAGTGAATGAATGAAAATGGAATACACTTTCCAGTCTTCTTACGGAGCGCGGGATGGCTTTTCTGGCAAGTCTTCCTTTTTCACAAGCCAAGAAAAGGATAATAATCATGAACATGAACAACTTTAGGGTTAAGATATGACTTTCTTTTTTTAGGATATGAAAGTGGTCATGGCTTACTAATATGCAACACTTTGCTTTTGCTAAAGCTAATACAACATCTTTGTTGGTTAGCTATAACAATGATTAAAATATATGTAATTAGTTACAATTTAAAATTTTTCTTTTTACATGACCGTATAAATTATATAGAAACATCTTTTTATAAAATTTTATATCAGAGAATACGATAATATAATTGTAGTCTCTGATAAATCCTGATTATTTTATACCTGAATCACATTGAATGTATGATATATGTATCTTTTTATGTAATTTATTTGTAATATCATAAATTTAATTTAAATTTCTAACTATCAAGAATGCATTTCTATTAAATTAATTTTATTTTATCAAATAATTATAATTACAGTTACATTCCTTAATCCTATACATTAAAACAAAACTAATTTTACAACTTTATTGGTTATCTTTGCAAGACTTTAAAAGATCTAATTTTTCTCATATTAAGGATAGTAAGAACCATGATGAATCCATATCTCCTAAAACTAGTTATGTCTATGAACACAATTTTTTTAGAAGGTTACAAGCATACATAAGGAACAATGTATACTTTATTCTTCATCCCCTCTTGGAATTCTTCCCATATTCTTGGAAAATTGATAATGTTCATGTTTAAAAACTAGTTTTGAAATATGAATTTTATGGTGTTGACATAAAAAATATGGTTCAGTATTATTTTTTAATAAATATTTCACATATATTTTAATATATAATAACACTTAAGTTTAAGTATAAGTATATGTAGTTTTGAAATATGAATTTTATGTTGTTGACATAAAAAAGATGGTTCAGTATTATTTTTTAATAAATATTTCACATATATTTTAATTAATATTTTGACTTTTAATGGATAATAAACTGTTTCCGAAATTTTTGAGAGAATAAAGTAGAAGCTGAAATAATTATGATCAAAAGATAAAAAACACAAACATATTTTGCTAAAATATTATTTTTTCCTATTTAAGATAAAGTGATAATTTACATTAAAAAAATAGGAAAATTAATTTAATTTAATAAAACAAAAAAACTAAAATTTTAAATAAAATGACCATATTTATAATAATTTATTTCAATTGTATCTAAAACAATTATAATAAATATGAGATTAAATGACTTCACAAAATATTAAAAAAAATGAAACAATAAAATTTATGTAATGGTTCATTATTATTTTTAATAGATATTTCACATATATTTTAATTAATATTTTGACTTTTGATGAATAATAAGCGATTTTTGAAACTTGTGAGTGAATAAAGTAGAAGCTGAAATAATTATGATCAAAAGAGAAAAAACACAAACTTATTTTGCTAAAATATTGTTTTTGTGTATTTAAGATAAATTAATATTTTACGTTAAACAAATGAAAAAATAAAATAAAATTAATAGAACGAAAAAACTAAAGTGTTGAATAAAATGACCATATTTGTAATAATTTATTTTAATTATATCTAAAAAAATTTCTATAAAAAAAATTTATAATAAATATGAGATTAGATAACTCCACACAATATTAAAAAAAATGGAATAAATGAAAGAACAATATTGATACTATAAAATTTATGTAATGGTTTAGTACTATTTTTTAATAGATATTTCACATATATTTTAATTAATAGTTTGATTGATAATAAACTGTTTCTAAATTTTTTGAGAGAATAAAGTAAAAACTGAAATAATTATGTTCAAAATAGAAAAAATACAAACATATTTTGCTAAAATATTATTTTTACCTATTTAAGATAAAGTGATAATTTACGTTAAAAAAATTGAAAAATTAAATTAAATTAATAGAATGAAAAAACTAAAATTTTGAATAAAATGACCATATTTATAATAATTTATTTCATTTGTATCTAAATTTTTTTTTTATAAAACAATTATAATAAATATGAGAATAAATGACTCCACACAATATTTTAAAAAATGGAATAAATAAAAGAAAAATATTAAAAAATTTCAAACTTATATATTTAATATATACAGTGCCTAACAATTATGATAATATAAAATTTATGTAAAAACACAATACAATGTTAAAATTTATGTAATAAAATTCAAATGATTATTAAATTTTATAATTCACGTGTAAATATATAAATAAAAAAATAAAACTTAAATGTGTTAATTTTTTATATAACAAAATTTAATTAAGATAAAAAAGTATGTTTATTTTATTTGAATGTTTTTTAAACTATTGAATATATCCATCATTAATATATTATATAGTGTGATTTAATTTATTTTTTTATAAAAATTTTAATTTTTTTAATTTTATGTCTTAATTATTTCCTTTATATATTTGTCCGTTTGCATCGCACGTAAATTCTTCCACTATTCATTAATAGTGGA
This sequence comes from Impatiens glandulifera, assembly GCF_907164915.1. Classification (NCBI taxonomy): domain Eukaryota; kingdom Viridiplantae; phylum Streptophyta; class Magnoliopsida; order Ericales; family Balsaminaceae; genus Impatiens; species Impatiens glandulifera. Next base: position 37,822,632 of record NC_061864.1, on the reverse strand, counting down.
TTATTTGTTGGTTGAGTTAATTTATGACATTAAATGTATTAAAACTCGTGGTGGTTTAGAAGTATTATTTGTATGGTTCATTAAGTTATAAATAGTGAAAATATGACTTCCAGTTATCAAAGTTGTTGATTGATAAAGGTGGGTGCATAACAAACTTGTATGAGAGTGCTTTAATTTGAATTTTAGAAACTGTTGGTGTTAAATAATGTGAGAGTTTCAATTTATTTTTAAGAAATAGAAACACCAAGAATTATTTCAAAAGTTTATATTGTGTTTTGTTAGTATGCTTTTGAATACATCTAAAATCGTCTAGGTCGAGAAATCGACTCGTATTGCAATTAGCCTCATACCTTACTCTTGAATATCGAAGGGGGCGAAACCAAAATGGTAGGTTAAGCTCAGGTCAAGCTCTACTCTAATATAGTACACCTATACCTACTTCAATATTTGAAAGTCACCATCTACTTTTACTCTTTGAAAAATAAAGAAATGAAAATATTTATAAAAAATCATTTTAGATTCTTTATTTTGTTGCGTGTGCAAAATGGTCTCGGCATTGTGACTCACACGTCCGTACAAATGGATGGTCTCTACTCCGAAACAATTGATTGTTTAAAACATTAAATTTATTATTGTTTATTTAATTATCCAATACCTATGTTTGAGAACCTATTTCTATCATACGTCTAAGGAACCAAGCCTAATCTATTTTTAAACATTCAAGTAGGTATAATTGTTGATTTCTATTTTCGTGAACTTAACAGAGATAGTTATAGTGATCCTTCTACTGTGAAAAATATGTTAGACGCGCTCGTTTAGTATATCCATGTTAACTTATACGGCTATAAAATTATATAATTTCATACATATCGGTTGAGAGGAAAATAAGTAAATTATGAAATTATTCCAATGTTCGATATTAATACATTGAATGGTAAAATAAAATATAAAATTTTTATAATTTTTCTTCGGTATGTTTTTTTTTGTCATAATACTCAAATTTTGTGCTCAAAAAGTTTAGGGGGAAAACATCTATCTAAAATTTGCGATTTCAAATGATAAAAATGAGACATTTTAGCACTTTTTCTCTGTATTTGTTTGTGTGTTAGTTTTAGCAATTATTAAAATATCTGTATTTAGTTACTATTTATTTTTTTTAATTTCATACTCTTCACTTAACATTTACAATTCGCTCGGTTTGTTTCGTTTAAATAGTTTTTTCTGCAATTTGATCGGGATGAGAAATATGATTATTTATATATCCGGCCTCGATACACAATTAAATATATAAACCAAAATTATTTTTTATTTTCATATTTTAGAAAAATTTTAAGTTTATCTTTTTATAATAATTTGAATTTTTAATATATTACCGTATAAGTTATAAGAAACAACTTTTTATAAAATTTTATATTAGACTACATAATAATTAGAGTCCCACATAAATCTTTATTATATTAATTACAAATTATTTATTTTTTAAACGATTAAAATTATATATTAAATATAAATTAATATTAATATTATATCACAATATTACTCTCAAATTAATATGTAATAAAAGTTATAATTATTTTTTCCAATGATGTGATATGCATATATATGTCTACATAAATACATATATTTATGTCTTTAGATAAATATATATATATATATATTTATATATTGATAATATATAATTATTTTTTATTTTTATCTTTTTTTCAAAAGAATAAAAAGTAAATTAATATTTCATTAATTACTTATCTTCTTAAAATTTAATATATTAATTTAAATTCAATTAGTTTTCTTTTATTGATTAAAATTACTTACTTAAAATACTTAATATATATTTTAAGCTAATATTAAATAATATGTCAAAAGTAATATATAAAAAATGGAGATTTTGTGAATATATATATATATATTATATATATAATTAAATTAAACTTATATAATCTATAATTAAAAAAATATAATTTTAATTGTTTTAATAAAATATATTATATATGACTAAAATATTTGTTTTTGTATATTCCGTATATTATAATAAATTATAGATATATATATTATGTTTTCTCGATTTATTTATTCTCCATTATTTTTAAAAAATACTGATTATTTTACTCTAATATGTTTTTAATGAATTTTAAATCATTAATAAATAAATATAAAAATACATAATAAATAGTGACCTATATTAATAATACAGAATATGATTTTCCAAATTTTGTGTTACATTTAATATCTATCAAAATCAACCAATCGTATCAATTCAAAGCGAGTAATAAAACACACAAATTTTATATAAAAACTTTTTAGACAATAACAGAAATGAGACTTATACTCCTAGTCCGCTTTAAATATTCATTATATGAATAATAATTGGATACACAATATTCTCACATAAAGGTTTATTATCGTACAAATATAAACCTCATAAAAATAATCATCTATATAAAAAATATTACATAAAAATAGACCAATTTTACTAATAGTAAAATTACTCCAAGATATATAAAGAAAATATAAAAGACATTTGTCTCACTAGAGTGTTACTTTTTCAACAAATTCATAATTCATTTTTTTTATAATGAATTAAAATTTAAAAATAGTTTGTGTGTCCTTTAATCTCACCTCAAAAAAACATGTATTTTTTAATTATATGTTTTATTTATTATTAGTTCAAATACAATCGCCGAACCTCCAACACTATATTCATTGTTGGCGGATTGTTTGTTGGTTGTGCTAATTTGCGACATGAAATGTATTAAAACTTGTGATGGTTTGATGTTAGGATTTGTAGGTTTCATTAATTTATAAATATGGTGGAAATGTGACTTCTTAATTATTATTATAGCATTGTGTCATATTTAATTTCACCTCCCATTTGTGAAATTTGTTAATGTTGGCACATATGACAGTTTCAATTTATTTTGGAAAATAGAAATACCAAGAATTGTTTCTAGAGAATATTTTGTCTTTAGTTGGTATACTTTTGTATACATGTAAAATGATCAATGTCGAGAAATCGACTCGTATGGGAAACAAAAATTGGTAGGTTATGCTCGAATTTACTTCTAAAAATGTCAAATAAATAAACTTGCGGAGAGACTTGCTTATAACATGTTCTTCTCTTAGATAGTAGACCTAGGCCAACTTGACTATTTGAGAGTTGCCACTTAATTTACTCTTTGAAAAATTAAGAAAGGAATTTTTTTAAAATTATTTTAGATTCGGCGCTTGGTTACGTGTGCAAAATGGTCTCGGCATTATGACTATACGTCCATCCAAATGAACAGTCATTACTCCAAAACAATTGATATTTTAAAAATGAAATTTATTATCATTTATTTAATAATCCAACACCTATGTTTGAGAACCTATTTCTAGCCTATGTCTAGGGAACCATGCTTGGTCTATTTTTAAACACTCAAGTAGGTAGGTGTAACTGTTGAGTCTTATGGCGATAAACTCAATGAAGTCATTATAGTGACATTGATACTGTTCAAACCGACCAAATATTTAAATAAGACCAGAATGATAGTTGTGCTCATTTAGAAAATCCATGATAAAATATAAAAATTATTTAATGTCATCCATGTCGATTGAGAGGACAAAAATGAGTAAAATCTGAAAGTATTCCAAACTTCGATATTAATACATTTAATGGTCAAATAAAATATAAAAATCGTTAGAGTTTTTCTATATATTTTTTGGTGTAATAATACTCCATTTATGTGCTAAAAAGTTTGGAAGAATGGAGAAAATATTTCAAATTCATTTTAAATTAAAAATTATTTCTATTTTTTTTGCAAAATTATTTTAAATTATTTTCTATTTTTATCTGATTTTAGAAAACCGTTTGAAACGTTTAAAATAATAACTTGAATAAATAATTAAAATATCCAAAAGAACATGGCTTAAATTAGTTTAGGACCCAAACCAGAGGTTTCGTACTACTTGCTTGGAGACTTGGTGTGAAGGCTTGGTTCCAAGACAAGAGACTAAAGGGGGTGAGGGTTTCAACTCCTTGAACTTGCATTATTTTATTTTTATTCGAGCCATCATTTTATTCTTTTCTCTAGACTAAAAAGTTTATAGTTATTACACTATAACGGATAACAATTGAGCATATTACCTATATTAATCAAACCAATCCACAAACACTCCTATTAAAATAAATACAAGATATAAAAATTGATAGGAGTACCCGATTAAAATAACAAATTTATATATTTGAAATATTTTCTCGTATTATTGAAAATGTAAAAATAAGATAAAACAAAATCTTTGAAATTTAATAAACTTTTACATATTATTTAAGTTCCAACTTTTTATTTTTTATAGAATAAATTTTATTTTGTGTTAATCTTATTTCTTTAAATCAAGATTATACATCAAAAGTGTCATAAGTGTCTTTTTGTTCAATATTATATTTCCGTACACCACCCATTTAATATAACTCAACAAATCTCCATATTGACTTAAAATTTCCCAATTCCCTAAATATATTATAATGAATTCACAAATATTCTATCTCCTCTCTAATCTAGAGTTTCCCTAAGACAGCTTAATATATGCATTTGTCAATATCAAATTGCCTAGATGTATTCATCGATGTCAAATGAACCATATGTATTTGTTGACGTTGGATGGCCTAGATGCACTCGTCGATGTCGGATGTCCCAAATGTATTTGTCGATGACGGATGATCTAGATACACTTGTCAATGCTAGAGGACACAGATGCACCCTTCAATGTCGGATGACTTAGATGAATTCGTCAATGACGGATACCCCAGATCAATTATTCAATGTTGGATGGCCCAAATTATTTCGTCAATATAAGAGATAGCCTAATTTCATTAATCAATGTCAGAGGTGGTCCAAATGTATTAGTTAATTCTAGATTCCAAGATGCAAGATTACCCATATGTATTACTTAATACCCGATATGGCTTAGTTGCATTAGTTAATTTTAGATTGCCTATATGCATTAATCAATGCACAAATTCATTACTCAGTACCTTATATGGTCTATATGCATTACATATTACTACAAGTGGCTCAAAATGATTAGTCATTGTCGAATGACCCATATACTTTTGCCAATGTCGGATGGCCTAGATTAATTCACTAATTCCAAAGATGGAATGAATGCATTAGTTAATTCTATAAGTGACTCAGATGCAATAATGAGTTTAAGGATCTAAAATGTAAAAATAAAACAATAATGAATACTTATATATATATATTATATATATATATATTATATATATATATATATATATATATATGACATTATCTGAAATTCATTTTGGAGTGATCGTGGAGTCGGTTTTGGAAATTATCACACATCTTGAAAACATTTGAGCACAATAATTATTTTATTGTATGTGGTCAAACATTTTTATTTTTTCTTTCTCCCTATTTGTCTATTTTTATATTTCTAATGTCATGATTCTTTACAATGTACTTGAACGAATCACAATTTCGATTTATCACAAACTTTTTTCAAAAAACAAAATAATGAATATTTACATCAGCTTCAATATTTCAAGAATCATGCTACCCTCTCATTGTAAGTTTCTCTCCTTCCACCTAACAATGGAAATTTGTATAAGTGTTTGTGTGATCAAACACAATAAAGAAGGCGATGATCCGATAAACAATATAAATTTAAAATCGTCGATTAGTCGGTTTGATGATCGATATGATCTATTTAACTGATTTATTAAATAGATTATATATATATTATATTAATAACAAAAAATATTAATTTTCATTTATATGAACAAATAAGATTATGAATAAGGCGCAGTAACACAATTTATAAACAATATGTATAATATATATCAATCATGTCATTAATAAAGTTCACTATTATAATTTGAAAACACTTAAAAATAAGGTAATATTATATTTATATAAAACATATTATAATTATTAGATTCACTAAATTAAAAAATGTGTTCTATAAAATATAACTGCATTATATTTATATTTTTTAAAACTAAACATCACACTAAGGTTAAATAAACAATTTAGATGAAATTTATCTACTACTATTAATAATAGGTAATATTCTTGATAAATTTCAAATAAGTCTTTACGACATTCACAATATTCTCTTATTTTTTATATTCAATATGTGTTATAACCTAATACATTACTCATTAATTTCATTTTAAGGTTCAGTTCTTGTCTTATTTAAATAGTAAGTCAGTTTGAGCGTTTTCAATGACACTAAACCGACCAATCGAACAATTGTGATCGCATTAATAAAAAGAAAACTATGATTAATACGATGTGACCATATGATTTGATATTCAATTTAATTTTAATGGTTTTGATTCATTTCGAAAAGTTTAGTCAATTTGTGAACTTTATATACGCAAAATGTTATCAGGTCTGAGACTAAGATAACTTACCTATCCCTTATTCTAGCCTAGAGGTAATAAGAAGTGGATACTCACCTAAGGTCTTGGGTTCGAGCCTGTCAGGCGCCAAGTTCTACGCTTAGTTAAATGGTTAAAGTTGTTTACGGGTTACATACTTAATCCGTTATCTCATTATTTTTTTAAGATAACTTACCTATTTTGTGCTTTTGGTTTATTGATAATTATATTTCAAATAATTTTTAATCTTGTTGTTAAATTTTCTTTGTTATTTTAAATTATGAATATGTTTATTCTTTATTCTTTCATATTTTATTTAGTTTATATTATTTTTTTTAATTATATTAAATATTTTCATGTCGATAGATATTCATTTTAATGAAAGAGTGAATATCAGTTGAGATCATCTTAAAGAATTTGATTGCAAAATTAAGTATTAAATAATTCAATACTCAAGAAGAGAATACATTTATAGCTACCATATTTGATGGTTGTTGATATACAATTTCAAATATTTTACCAATATTAATATATCAGATTAATTACTAAGTAAATGATCTTACAACATTGAGAAAAAAAATCATTACTGAAAAACATAATATCTTATAGTTTTTGTCATAAAACGAATTTTTTCCTAAAAGTAATTGTAGTAAATGATGTTTGAGAATGAGAATGATTACAAAAAGTGCATGATAAAAAAAATTCTTTCTTCCACAAGATTATACATATGGTGACCAACTGATGTATTATTTAAATAGTAATTCTTTTAGGATTTTAATTATATTTATCTGAATATATTCATCCACAAGTGATCTACACCTCAACACTAATAACAAAAAGAATATTTACCTTCACAAGTTACACATTTAGTGAGTAATTGAGTTATTCTTCATTACATAGATGTAAATCTCAATATTTGTTAAATAAAAATCATTCTTGTTGTATTTTTATTTGTATGTGTAGGTACACAAGTAGATATTATAAACTAGAGCTGAACATTTGGTCAATTTCGGCCCATTCGTACTAGAGACTTTTCTTTTTGAACTTGTACGACTCGACCAATTCGTGCTGAAGACTTTTCTTGTCTTGGCATGGTTAAAATTAATTATTATTACTCTTCCAATTGAATTCAATCAAAAAAATTATTTTGTTAATATCTGTCAATCAAAAAATACTAAGCTTAAATTATTTTTTTAATTTATCAATTTATTATTCTTTTTCACAAAACACAAAAGCCATTTTAATTTATAAATATCACTATAATTTATTTTAATTTATCAATATCACTATAATTAGAACCATATCACAAATATTAACTATTTTCCTTTTGACTCATTAGAATAATTTAAAAGGCTAAACCTAAGAAACAAAGTAAATAACCTAAATGTGTGATTCAAATAATAAAATTATTTTACTTTATTTTTCTCATTATTTGTTAATGGGTTAACTTTAAAGATGCTTAAAATATACCTAGTTAATTACACTCTTTACATTTTATCACAAATTTCAGAAACTTGTATTAAAAAATTTTGATATGTTATTTTGAATACAAATTTCCGTGTTTAACAATTTTTTTATGATTTGATAATTGACACAATTAAATGTATATAACATTACCATTTGTTTTCATATTTTATAATAAGAATTTTAAAAGTATTTCTTTATAATAATTTAATATTTTAATATATTATAATTTTTATATAATTTTATCATTTCTAGATAATTAGGTATAATTGTGCCCAAATTCATGAAACACATAATTGTAATGATTATTTCATAAACAGTATTAAAATTACATTGTCCAATCCAATACATCAAAACAAAACTATTTCTACAACTTTATTCATTAACTTTATAATACATAAAAGAGACCTGATTCAAGGAAAATATGGTTTTCCTCATTTCGGATGAGAATGAGTAAGAACGGTGATATTTTATCTTTAAAAAAGTAATAATATTCTTACTCCTAGTATTCAAAATTTATATATTTAAAATATTACTATATGGGGCGTTTGTTTTGTGGTACAAATTATATAAATTTATATAAATTGGCATTAAGATGTATAAATTATAAAGATTATTAATATTTGGTTGGAAGAATAAAAGAGGTATAAATTATATAGGTTTTATAATTTTGTGTTTGGTTGTTTATTGAATAGAATAGTAAAAAGAGTAAAAGACTATTCCATATTTGTATTTATATACATTATTTTATTATTTATCTTGTCTTATTTTATATTTTATTAATAAATATATTTAAATCACTAAAAAAAGTAATCATCATATAAAATTTTTGTAATTAAATATATAATAACATAATCACAACAAAATTATTGTTCAACCTTATACTGAAAATAGCTAGACGACTAATCTTATTGCCTATAGAAACAAGCCATTGTTTCTCTTAACTTGTTTAAATATTCCGTAAATAAATCAATCATTTATATTTAAACTTTAAATAATTTTGACAAAAAGGAAAAAAAATCCAAAGAATTTGCTTACCTTTTAAAGTTGAGATGAGATCATTTTCACCAAGAGAATAACTCCCTCCACCGTAGGACTGGCCATTGGGTAAGCCCGTCAAGCCCGAGGGCTTGGGCAACTCACTCCCCAGGGCCGCCCATTTATTAAAAATATTAAGGTATTTAATCAAATTTATTGTGATTTTAAACTTAAAATTGTTTAGTTAAATGGTTCAAGATAAATACTTTAGATTTTTATATGGTTATTGGTTGAAATCTCAAAAAAAACACTTTTTTTTATCAATTTCGTAAACTACACATATGGCAACATAAATATATCGATTTTTTTTTCTAGCGAGGCTAGGGCAGCCCAAAACTTGGGACCGGCTCTGTTCGACTTTAAGATGAAAAAGACAAGAAGATAAGTAGAACTTAGGTTACAAATAAGAAGAATGATCCATATTTTAGAAGAAAGAAAAAATAAATAAATGAATGATAGAAAATGAAAGAAAAAGGGGAAATTTAAAAAATTTATACCTATTTATACAAAAAGAAAATAAAAATATTGACCAAACATAGACTAAAATTTACTGTAGACATTAGTATTTTATATCTATAGTATTATATATCCAACCAAACAGAGAGGTATATAAAGAGAGGTATAAAAAGAACTTCTCATTTTTTCTTTTTAAGTGTATAAATTTTTATTTCTCAAGGGCTGAAATGACTCAACCAAAGATCAAAAGAGTTGATGCACTCAATAAATAGACAATTTAGTTGAAAATGTTTTGTAATTTAAAATCAAACTATAATTAAAATATAACTTAATTGTGAATCCAGTTTAGTCGGTTTTTAAATAAATTTAAATTCAATTATACTTCGGTTATACTCATTTAAGACTGGATTGATAAACATAACTAAGAATGAAGTTAAAAATTAGAATATAATCATTTTAGAAAAAAAATATGTTAGTGTTGGTTATTTTAACAATAACTTTAAATTTTAATAAATATTTATAATTTAATATCATCTTTATAATTCAAAAATACAATTTTTTTTCTTAAAAGCATGCAATATTTAAAAGAAAAATTTAAGTGGTTATTGGTCAATACCAACCAAAACATATTGTACGGCTAGATCCATTTCTGATGATTACTTTTTATGTCTTGGCATGATACAAATTAATTATTATTATTCTTTAAATTTAGATCAATTAAAAAATTTATAAACTTAATATTTTTCGAATTTATTAACGAATGAAATGTTAAGCTTACGGTTTTTTAAATTTAATAACTTATTATTATTTATCACAAAAAAGTTATTTTATTTATCAGTATCCCTATAATTTAGAATAATATCATAAACATAAACTATTTTCCATCTGAAATCGATTTGAGTTTAAGAGGGGAGTCATGGTTGTGTCACGATATCTCTCCTTTATTAAAAAAATAAAATATAATATGTTTACATTCATTTCTCAATATTTGTTAATGAGTTAACTTTAGTTATGCTTAAAATATACCTAGTTATTACTTTCTTTACATTTTGTCACAAATTTTAGAATTTCCCTAATACAATTATCAAACACAAATAATTTGATATGTGATTTTCAATCCAAATTTTCATGTTTAACCGTTTTTTTATTTGATAATAGACACAATTAAATATATAATATCTTATTTTTTCATATTATATAATACTTTTAACTTTATTTCTTTATAATTTAAATTTTCAATATAGTAGCATTTTTATATAATTTTATCATTTCAAAAGAATTTGGTATAATCAAGCCCAAATTCATTATACGCATAATTGTAGTGATCATTTTATACTTACATCAAATTGAATATAATATATATATATATTTATTTTCTTGTAAATTTTATTTATAATATCATAAATTTGATTTTGATCTAATATCTAAAAAAATAAATAATTGTATTTAATAATAGGTATGGCAACTACATTGTTCAATAATATATATCAAAACAAAATACTTTTACAACTTTATTGGTCAGTTTTGCAAGACATAAAAGAGATAATATTCAAGGAAAATTTAGTTTTTCATAAACATTAGCATGAATCATGATAAATCATAAACTCCAAAAATTATCTATGTCTAAAGAGAGTAAGAATAACTTCTAAATTAAAATTCTATGTAACTCCTAAACATGGAGTGTAATATCAATTTTAAAAAAACAATTACATATGCAAAAGCATTCTAGATCTCCATTGCCTCTAATTTAGTCTAACTTGAAGACTATACTTATGTTTATTCGTGTTATCTAATTTTTGTAAGTAAATTTAGTTTTTAACCATTGCTAGTCTATATAAATGTTGAATTCTAAAAAAAATATATTTTATTTTATGATAGAAATTTTAGTTTTGTCTAACATTTATGTACTCACTGAATAATTTTTTTGTTTAAGTAAATATATTTTTTCAGTATCTACGATATAATACGATACCGTACAAAAATTAAGGTATACTAAAATCAAGTTATCGTAGAATTATGAATTTTCTTATACCAAAACATTCGATACAATATAAGATATAAGTAAAAAATTACAACTTATTTCTTAGTTAAATTTGCTCATGTTGTAAATGAACATCCTTCTTAAAGTTGAATTTGATCATGTTGTAAATGGACATCCTCCTTCAAAGATACTTTAGACGAGATTACCTAACAAAAATGAACTTACACAATTGAGCACAAATGATTGAATACTCAATAACATAGTATATTTGTATAGTTTATGTAAAACTTGGGTGTTTAATTACTAAAAACATTATTACTAAATGATAATTGAAATTGTATTTGCTTTCTTAAACATATACATATATATATATATGATCAATGGATAATACTTGCAGTATGTAATTGATAATTCATAATAAAACATTTGCTTACCATCATAAGTTTGTACATTTAGGAAGCAATAGCAAATTATGTAATATTGTTAATTCTTTAAAAAATTTAGTTATTCTTCATTACAAATATGGCAATCTCTTGATTAAAAACATAATTTAGCCTAACATGAAATGCCAGAGAATTCTCTTTCCCAGTCTTGTATGCCAATCAAAAAATTACAAACTTAAAGTTTTTTATAGATTTTTTTAACAAATAAAATGATTTTATTGTTGCGGATTAATTAAACAATTAATAAACTGAAAACATTTTTTTTTAATTTATCAACTTATTATTATTTTTCACAATTCTAAAATTAGTCATTTTTTATTTATCAATATCTAAATAATTTAAAACAATATCACAAACATCAACAATTTCCCTTTGTCTAATCTTTACAATAGAAATTTAGGGAATTATCTAACCTAAATTTGTGATTTCAAATGATAAAATTAAAAATATTTACTTTATTTTTCAGTATTTGTTTGTGGGTTAACTTTAGAAATAATTAAAATATATGTAGTTAGTTACTATTTGATTTTTTTATAAATTTCAGACTTTTCACTTACCAATTACAATTCACCTGATTTGTTTTGTTTTAGCGGTTTTTTTCTCAAGTTTGGTCGGTGATGAGACATATGATTATTTATATCCTGAGTCTAGACTCCTCCTCGAAACACAATTAAATATATAAATCAAAATTCTTTTTTATTTTCATATTTTATAACACTTTTAAGTTTATAATTTTATAATAATTAAAATTTTTAATATATTACCTGGATCTCATTTTTATATAGAAACATCTTTTTATAAAATTTAATACTAGATAACATGATCATTTTACACTTGAATCTCATTGAATTTATGATATATGTGTCTTCTTATAAAATTTATTTGTAATATCATAAATTTAATTTTTAATTTCTAACCATCAAGAACACATTTTAACCAATTTAATTTTTATTCCATCAAATAATTATAATTACATTCATGAATCCTATACATTAAAACAAAAATAATTTTACATCTTTATTGGGAATTTTTGTAAGACATGAAAACATCTAATTCAAACAAAACTCAGATTTCCTCATTTCATATTAGTAGTAGGTATAAAATATATTTATTTTGTCTAACAATTATTTATTAATTATTTAATATTATAATCAACAAAAATTAATAATTTTATCACGATTAGTCAAAATTAAAAGTTAATTATATATTAGTTATTAATTTTTTAAAATTTATTATTATAATTTTAAATTAATTACTTATTAAATGTTTCAAATTTATTATTTTTTAAACGTTTCAAATTTATTATTTGTAATAAAAGTAATTATTATTTTATCCAATGATGTATTATGAATATAAATATATCTATGCCTATAAATAAATAAATATATATATATATATATATATATATATATATATTATATTGATAATATATAATTATTGTTAATTTTTTATTTTAATATTTTTTACAAAAGTATAAAAAATAAATTAATACTTCATTAATTACTTATCTTCTTAAAACTGATTATATTGATTTCAATTTAATTACTTTTTCTTTATGTGATTAAAATTATTTACTTAAAACACTTCATATTTTTTTCAACTGATATTAAATAATATGACAAAATAATACTTGAAAATAAAATTCCTAATACTACATAAAAATTATATATAAAAAACATAACTATAAATTTAATGGAAATGGTGTGAATATATATATATATATATATATATATATATATATATATATATATATATATAGTTAAATAAATCATATATATAATTTATAATTTTATAAATCTTATAATTATAATTAAAAATAAATAATAAATATTGACCTAAATTAATAATACAGAATATGATTTTTAAAATTTGTTGTCACATTTAAATATATATCAAAATCAAAAAATTGCATAAATAATAAAACATAAATTTATCATAAAAAACTCTTTAGACAATATAAAAAATGAGACTTGTAGACAACCTAAACTTAAGATATTAATTATATCAATAATAGTTGACAAATTATTCACATGTAATAAAGTTTACCATAATCAAAATACATCAATTTCATAAACATAATCATCTATAAAAAAAAAATACATAAAAATAGAAAAATTTCACTGATAGCAAAAATACTGCAAGATATATAAATTAAGAAAAAAAGTCATTTATCTAACTAAATTGTGTCTTCCCCCAACCAATTCGTAAGTTATTTTTTTTACACCCAAAATTGATAAAAGTGCTATATTTTTAATTAAAAAGATAAAATTTTATTCCTAATTGATTGTGTGTGCTTTCATTTCCCCTCGAAAAAAACATACATTCTTTAATTATATATTATATTTATTATTAGTTTAAGTATAATCGTCGAAAGTCCAACACTATATTCATTGTTATGGTTTGTTGGTGTGTTAATTTCCTACATGAAATATATTAAAAGTCATGGTGGTTTGAAGTTATGATTTTTAGAGTTTATTAATTTATAAATATGGTGGAAAGGTAACTTCCTAATTGTTATTCTAGTATAGTGTCATTTAATTTCAACTCCCATTTGTGAAATTCGTTAATGTTGGCGCATGTGAGAATTTTAATTTATTTTAGAGAAATAAAAACATCAAGAATTGTTTCTAGAGATTATTTTATCTTTAGTTCGTATACTTTTGTATACATCTAAAATCGTCCATGTCAATAAATCGACTCGTATCGAAATTAGCCTCATACCTTACTCTCGAATACTGTGGAGAATGGGAAACCAAAATTGTAGGTTATGCTCGAATTACCTCAAAAATGTCGAATAAATCGACTTGCCGAGAAACTGCCTCAGATTAAGCTTTTCTCTAAGATAGTAGACCTAGAAAAACTTGACTATTTAAGAGTCGCCGCCTAATTTAATTTTTGAAGAATTAAGAAAGGAAAAGGTCTTTTAAAAAAAACGTTCTAAACTCGTTTCTGGGATACATGTAGGAAATAGTCTAAGCATTGTCACTCACACAACTGTCCCAATCTATTTTTAAACAATCAAGTAGGTGTAAATGTTCAATTCTATGGGGTAAACATAATGGAGTCAGTTATAATGACCTTGGTACTATGAAAATTTTGCAAGACGCGCTCATTTAGGATATCAATTATTAAATATAAGGCTAGAAATATTATATAATGTCATATACGTCAATTGAGAGGACAAAATGAGTAAAATCTGAAATTATTCCAAAGTTTGATATTAAAACATTGAATGGTCAAATATAATATAAAAAACGTCGGAGTTTTTCTCGTTATTCTTTGGTGTCATAATACTCAACTTATGTGCTCAAAATTTTTGTATGAGTAGAGAAAATATTTTAAATGAATCTTAAAATTGAAATAATTTCTAATATTGTTTAAAAAAATATTTTGAACCATTTTTTATTTTTTCCAGATTTTAGAAAATCGTTTGAGGTGTTTAAAATATAAAATTCAATAAATAATTAAAATATCCAAAAGAACCGGACTTAAATTAATTTGGGTTTAGGCATGGTTCAAAAGAGAGGTTCGACCAACTTTCGAGGAGACTTGGTGGGAATGCTTGGTTCCAAGGAAAGTGAATAGACGGGTTTGAACTCCCCGAACTCACATTTTTTTATGTTATTTATACTGAACTCAAGGTTCTAAGATTTTATTTTCTGTAGACTATAAAGATTATAGGTATTACACTATAATATCTATAAAGTGAGCATATTAATCATATTAATCAAACTAATCCACGAATACTCCTATTAAAATAAAATAATTTTTAGATATCTAAAAAGTTAATGAAGTACCCGATAAAAATAACAAATTTATATATTTAAAATATTATGAATTTTTCGATGTCGAATGACCTTGATGCACTCATCGATGTCAAATGTTCTAGTTGCACTCGTTGATTACTGATAATACAAATGCACTTGTCAATGTCAATGATCCAGACGCACTCGTCGATGTCGGATGGTTCAAATGCACTCGTCAATGTCTGATGGCTTAGATGCATTCGTCAATGTCGAATACCCCAGATTAATTAGTCAATGTCGGATTTCTTGTAATAGAAATTATCTATATATTTTTTTATGATTTGATAATAGACACAATTAAATATATAATATCACTATTGTTTTTCCATATAAGTGTTTTAAATTTATTTCTTTATAATAATTAAATTTTTATATAAATTTATTATTTCAAGAGTACTTGGTATATTCGTGACATACATAAATATAATATATATATATATATATATATTATTGTATGATTTATTTGTAATATCATAAATTTTATTTAAATCTAATATTTAAATAGAAAAATAAAATTTATTTTATATAACAATTAAATTGTTCAATCCTATACATAAAAACAAAAATACTTTTACAATTTTATTGGTTAGCTTTGCAAGATTTATAAAGAGATCTAAAAATAAGGGAAAATATGGTTTTACTCATTTCAGATAAGGATGAGTAAGAACAATGATAAATCCAAGCTCAAAAAATTAGCCACATCTAAAAACATAAATTTGCGAATAAAAGGAAATAAAAAATTTTCATATAAATTACACTTTTTAGTATATTACAAGCATACATATGGGGCATGGAGAAGGAGGTGGTGTTGTATACCTATATAGTGGTGGGGGCAGTGATAGATGCCACTCAACACCAAACCCCTTAGTTTCTATATAGACTATCATCATTAACTTTGTAAGTAGTTTCATTTAAATGATATTTGAATATTATCATGACTTTGATCTGAAATTATTAATATAAAATTTTGAGAAATCGGAAATTGTTGGGCATAATAAGAGAAAAAGATGACTAAAGAGAGAAAAAAATAATTATAGCAAAATCGATGTGAGGGTTTTGAGGCATGTGTTCTTTATATAAATACATTAGATGTAAGTATAAAATATATTTCTTTTGTCTAATTTTATCAATTATTTATTAATTATTCAATATGAAAAAAATTAATTATTTATTAGTTACTTATTTTTAAAATTTTATTATAGTAACTTTAATAATTATTATTCTTACTACTATGACATAGAAGTTATATATACAAAATATTAAATATATATAAAATCTTCAATTATTTATATATATAATATATGCCTAAACAAATTATCACCAATTTAAACTTATAATATTATTCTATTGGTTGTTTAATTCTTAATAAATAAATTTTATTAAATGGTATATATATTCTTATGTTTAATTTTTCTCAATAATTTCTTTTTTAAATAATTAAGTATTTAAATCTACTATAACTTTTTGAATATTTAAATCAATAATTAATACATGTAAATAATCTAAATTAATAATTCATAATATGATTTCAAAATTTAGTGTCATGTTTATATTTTCTCAAAATCAACCGAATAATCAAGTTTCAAATAAAATAATAAGACACAATTTTTAGTGTGAAAACAAAATTATAGACCACTTAAATCGAGTAATAATAAATCAAATTAATAAAATATATAAATATATATATATTGTTTAAATGAGTATTAATAAGGAGAATGAATCAATCAAATTAATAAAATATATAAATATATATTTTTAAAATATATATTAAATTATCAATATATATATATAATAAAAATTAAATTTATATAAATATATATATATATTTTACTAAACTATTATTTTTTTCATCTTCTTATAAGATTTATTAAAAAATTCAATTCAACTATTCCATCATATTTGAACTTAATATATCATTTTCTTTTTATCTAGAGTGAATATTAGTAATTTGAGTTCTATTTATTTATTTATTTATTAGTATGTAGTAGTAATTAATAAATTATCTCATAATAATTCAATTTCAAATAAAGTAAATATTTATAATAATTTTATAACAAAAAATTAAATATAGTGAAATTATTAAATAATTTTTATAAATAATAAAATATTGAAGAGATAGAAATTATTAAATGCTTTTAGGTGACATGTGCATTAACATATCATTCGTCACCCATTCGCTACAAATTTTTTGTACCCCTATCATTAATCTCCTATTTAAATATAAAATTTATATATTTAAAAATGTATCTGGTATTATTGACAATATAAAAATAAGATAAAAAATCTATGAATTTTAATAAATTTTATTCTGTGTAGAATAAATTTTCTTTTGTGTTAATCTTATTTTTTTTAAATCAAGATTATACACCAAAAATATATAATTTCCTTTTGTTCAATATTTTAATTTCTTGCATCACCAACTCAAGATAACTCAACAAATCTCCATCATGACTTGAATTTTGTTAAATGCCCCAAATGTATTAATCAATGCCTAAATATTCGGTCTCTTCTCTAATCTAGAGTTGCCCTAAGATAACTTAACATATGCATTTGTCAATGTCGGATGACCCGGATGCATTCGTCGATTTCGGATGGCCTAGCTGCATTTGTCGATGTTGGATGGCCCAGATGCACTCGTGAATTTTGGATGACCCAGATGCACTCGTCCATGTTAGATAACCCAGATGCACTCGTCGATGATAGATGGCCCAAATACACTCGTCAACGACGGATGACCTAGATGCACTCATTGATGTCGAATAGCCCAACTGCACTTGTCAATGTGAAATGGCTTAGATACATACGTCAATTCTGGATGGTCCAAATCCATTAGTCAATGTCGAATGGCCAAAATTTATTCGTCAATGTTAGAGATGACTCAATTTCATTAGTCAATGCTAGAGGTGGCTCAAATGTATTAGTCAATCCTAGAATCCCAGATGCATTAGTCAATACAAGATGAACTATATACATTACTCAATACTATAGATGACTTAGTTGCATTAGTCAATGTTATATTTCCTATATACATCGTTCAATGAAAATGCATTACTCAATGTCATATATGGCCAAAATTCAAAAGTTAATACCAGATGACCCATATGAATTCGTCAATATCAGATGGCCTAGATTCATTGGATAATGTCAAATATGGACCGAATGTATTAGTCAATGCTAGAGATGGCTTAGATATATTAGTCAATTCTAGATGACACATATGCATTAGTCAATGCAAAATGATCCATATGCATAACACAATATTAGAGATGGCCCGATTGCATTTGTCAATGTTATATAGCCTAAATGCATTCATCAATATCGGATTACCCATAAGTTTTATCATCTCTCTCTTCTATATCTAGATTTTTCTCCAAGAAAACTTAAAAACTTCTTTATTAACCCAAATATTCAAGTATATTCAATAAATCTCAATTCTGACTTGCATACTTTATGATGTCCCATATGTATTAGTGTTTTTTTAGACCTTGATAATGACATTATCTACAAGAGACAACATAACTTTGGAATATACATTCTCTATCAGAATGACCATCTCAACGATTGTTTTTGTTCTTGTTGATAACTTTAGCAACCTCATAACCCCTGTTATTTCAATTGATTGATCTAGTTTAAAAGTTAGAAGATCGTTATGATTTATGAAATAAATTAATATATTCTATAAATTAATAACAAAACTAGTTATTGTGATTTATATGAACAAATATGATTATGAATAAGGTTTGGTAACACAATTTATAAACCATATATATCATATATATCGATAATATCATTAATAAAATCGATAATATCATTAATAAAGTTCACTAATATAATTTGTAAAAGAACATTTATAAATAAGCTTATATTATATTTATATAAATAATCTTATAATTATAAGATTCACTAAATTAAAAAATGTGTTCTTTAAAACATAACTACATTGTACTAAACTCTTTTAAAACTAAAACTCACACTAAGGGTCAATCAACCATTAAGATTAAATTTGTCTACTAGTATTAATAATAGTTAATAATTTTTTATAGTTTACAAATAAGTCATTACAACATTCATAGTGTTCTCTCATTTTTTTTTTATATTTTAAATATGTGTTGTAAGTTATATTTATAATACATTAATTATTAATGTTGTTTTAAGGTTCAATTTTCGTTCTAGTCTTATTTAAACAATTGGTCGATTTGAGTGTTTCCAATGACATTGAATTGACCATCCAAAAAATTTTCATCGGATTGATAAAAAGAAAAACATAATGAATACGATTTGATCATTTATTATTATATTCAATTTATTTTTTAACGTTTTCGATTCATTTTGAACGGTTTAGTTGATTTGAGAACTTTAGATATGATAAAATTCTATTAGGTTTAATACTAAGATAACATACTTATTTGGTGGTTCTAGTTTAATGATAATTACATTTCAAACAATTTTTAATCTTATTATTGTTAATTTTTTATTGTCATTTTAAATTATCAATATGTTTTTGGTTTATTCTTTCATAATTTATTTAGTTTATATTGATTTTTTGTAATTAGATTAAACATTTTCATGTTGATAGATGTTCATTCTAATAAAAGAGTGAATATAAAATGGGATATCTAAAATAATAAGATTGTACAATTAAGCTTCAAATAATTCAATACTCATGAAGAGAATATATTTATAACTATCATCTTAGATGGTTGTTGTTTGATGATAATTACATTTTAGAATATTTTTTTAATATGTTAACATTTCTTTGTAAAAAATGAGCTTACACCATAAAGCACAAAAAGATTCAATACTATAGTTTCTATCATGCTAAGGGTTTTTTTCTTTCTAAAAACTAATATAGTAAATGATGTTTGAGAATGAGAATATTAACAATAAGTTCATATTTATTTCTACAAGATTATACATATGGTTAGCAATTGATGCATTATGTAATTAATAATTCTTTCAAGAATTTAATTAATATTTTCCGAATATATTAATTCACAAGTGGTATCACCCCAACACTAATAATAAAAATAATTTTTACCTTACATTTAGTGATAAATTGATAATTCCTTCAATATTTAATATTATTAATTATTTTAGAAATTTTGTTATTTTACATAGATGTAAATACCAATATTTGATTACAAAATATTATTCTGGTTGTATTTTCATTTGGATGTATAATTACATAAGTAGATATTGTCAACTAGAGATTAACATTTGATAAAGTCTCACTCATTCGTGCTTGAGACTTTTCTTCCCTATTCTTGTAAGGCTTGACCCATTCGTGTAGAAGATACGACATAAATTGATTATTATTATTCTTACAATTTAGGTCAATTAATTTTTTTTTAAAACTTAATGATATTTTTGAATTTATCAACGAATTTATTTTTCTACTTTCAGGTCAATAAAAAAAACTAGTAAGCTTAAAGTGTTTTTTGTAATTTATCAACTTCTTATTATTTTTCAAAAAAAAAAAGTCATTTTAATTTATTAATATCCCTATAATTTAGAACAATATCACAAATAACAATCATATGTTCTAGCCTAGCGGCAATAAGAGGTGGATACTAACCCTAAGTTTCTGGGTTTGAGCCTGTTAGACAGCAAGTTTTGCGCCTGGTTAAATGGTTAAATATGTTTGTGGGCTACATACTTAATCCGTTTTCGCATTCAAACCCCTTAATTTCTATATAGACCGTCACACCATTAATTTCTTTAGTAATTTGGTTTAAATGATATTTGAATCTTAACCTGACTTTGATATGTAAAACTTTAAGAAATCGAAACTGTTTTGGTAGAAAATATGACGCAAGAGAAAAAAAATAATTAGAGCAAAATAAATTGGAGGGTTTTTTGGGGCCATGTCCTTGTATAAATATTTCCGTAGTAGTTATAAAATATTATTTTTGGCTAACAACACTATAATAAATTATTTATTAATTATTCAATATTAACCTCAATATTATAATGAACTTAAAATAATTAGTTAATATTTTATATCTTTTTTAAATTTATAATCAATAATATATCACAAAATTACTCTAAAATTATTCTGTAATAAAAATTATTTTTTTCACTAATATGCATATATATGCATATATATATATATATATATATATATATATATATATATATATATATATATATATATATATATATATATATATATATATATATATATATATATATATATTTTATTATAGCTAATTTTCTTTTTAATTGTTTTTTTCAAAAATATAAATTATCACACTAATTACATATATTCTTTAAATTATGTCAATTTAATTATTTTTTGTTTTAATGATAAAAAATACTTTAATATTGTTTTCAAATAATATTATATAATATTTTAAAATACTACTTAAAAATATATTTTATCTTACAAAAATTTATTATTATTCCTACTAGTAGTACTTATATATACAAAATATTAGAGATTGTGTGAATATATAAATTTATTATATATAAATTATCTTACGAAAAGTAAGTTTAAGAACTTTAAATATGATAAAATGCTATTAGGTCTAAGACTAAGATAACTTACATATTTCAAATAGTTCTGATTTAATAATGATTATATTTCAAACAATATTTAATCTTATTGATAATAATTTCTCTTTATTATTTTTATTTATCAATATGTTTATTCTTTCTTAATTTATTTAGTTTATATTTATTTTAACATTATTGAACATCTACATGTTGATATTTCATTCTAATGAAAGAGTGGATATTAGTTGGTGTAGACACTCCTTTTTCACACCTAATTTTATAGTTTATTCTTTTCATAAATCTGAGTCTATAAAATTTTCTCAAATTCATTCACGGACTCATTGCACGATTTATATTAAAGACGATTATTTTTAGAACAATTGAGTTTTTGAAAATAATTGATTTTGAATTTTTAATGAAGTTAAGGTAATAATATGTCTATGTTACAACACTTAGAGTAGTTATTATACTTAGAATATTCAAGGTTTATTTAATTAATTACCTTATAAAAAAATAAAAATTAAAAAAATTATTTACAAAATATATATTAGAGTTTTTTATAAAATTTCGTTAGGTATATTTTGTTTTCTTTTAATTAGATTAGTTTATTAGATTAGTTAGATTAGATTTTGCAATTTGATTAAGTTAGTTAGTATTTTATTATAATTATAAGTGTTCCTTAGAAATAGGAATAATTAATAATAATACAATTGCCTTTTTAATTGTTTGTTTTAATTTTATTTCTTTTGTAGGATAAAGGGAAATTGGTCAATCCATGATCCACATGCAAGATCCGGATCAGATTTGTGAATAGAGATAGGAAGATCCAAATCAAAGGCAAATCAACCCGAAGTAAGGCCAAGGAAAGGATCCAATTGACGGATCCGACCGGTCACCCGACTAATGGACCGACCCATGCCCAAGATTCGACCCATGCCCAAGATTCGACCCATGAAATCAAATGTTAAAAGAGTTAGGTGAAGGCAACGGTCATCTTCTTGATGGTGACAACCACAAATCTTGAAATGACAATTCTATCATGTGCGGTCAAAATAAAATAAAAAAGTTGCTAAAAAAGAGTAGGAAGTGGCAAGCGAGAAAGTTTCAACGTGTGTAGAAGAAAAGATTGTAGACTTGGTTATTTTTTTAATTATAAAATTAAAATGACCAAGTATTACATCATTATTAAATAAAGATTAAATCCCATTGGATTGAAAACTTGATTTAGTGACATGTCAAATGGAGATTGCTCCATTATTTTAAACATTTATAAATGTTTAAAATAGTTTTCTTTTCAACGGTCAAGTTTCTTAAATGGGCCTTTGGGCCCTAGGGTTTCATAGCTTTACCTATAAATACCCCTCTTAACACCCTAGCAAAAGACTGGAACTTGAACTCTTGACCTTAAATCTTCTCTACCTCTCCCTTCACCTTCTACCTTCTCTATTGGGTTGCATTTTATCTAAAAATCTGCCCTCTTTCTTTCAAGAATCTAAACAAGAGCTCCAACTAGTTTTTTTGGTGATAAGCCTTTTGTTTAGAATTTCCATTCCTCTTTGCAAAGAAGCAACCCCATTGTAAGCCTCTTTGCACAATTTTGTTTTTTTTTTTATATATTTCAATTTGAATTAGAAATTGTTTTTTATTTATTTTATCTTGCACTCAAATCCTATATATTATTCCTCTTAAGTTTGTTATTTTGATAGTTGTGTAGGATTTTCTTTATTTTGTATGTATATATGTAACATAATAAAACATAACAAAAAATAAGATTAAAATTTCAATGTAAATAAAAGGTCCTTGACCATAAAGAAAAAAAAAGTTTCTTTTTAAAACCAAAATCAGCCCTTGAATTGGCCATTTAAAAAGACTCTAAAGCATAACAAAAAAACAACAAGTATATAAAAAAATAAAAAAATCTGTTTTTTTTATATACAGTTTTATTTATTTATTTTATATTTTTGAATGGTTAGATTTAAGTATTTTGTATATATAATTGTATACTTATATGTTAATAATTTTTTTTGGATTTTTATGCAATTTGGGATCAATTTGGATCACCATAAATAAGTTAGAATAGGGTAATGTTGAAAACCTGAAGCTGACCCAGGACCGAGGATCCAGGACTGAGGAATGAGGACCAAGGACCGAGCATCAGAAGACCTAGGACCGAGGATGGAGGATCGAGCTGCATTTATTTGTTTATTTATCTTTTTATTTATTTATTATTTTATTTTTTGTTTTCTTTAGTCTTAGGGTTTGTTTGTTTGACATTTTTTTTATTTTGTTTAGTTAAGAGTTTGTGGTTTGTTTGATCCTAGGTTAGAAAAAAAATTAAAATTAAACCCTAACTAAAATTGAACTTATCCCTAACTTAGATTTAGAATTTTCTTTAGACATAGGACTTTTTTTTATTTTTTTTATTTATTATTATTTTCATTATTATTTTTATTTAAATAAAAAAACCCCAAAATAGTAAAATTTTAGACCTTTAAATAATTCACTAAAGTTTCTTAAAAATTAATCTAGACTTAGGCCAATTAATTTTTGATTAATAACTTGCCTAGTTTTGATTTTTAGGATAACTTTATGTGTGAATTATTTGTTCTCGTTTTTTTTATCTTTGCTTATTTGTTTATCTCATGCAAACCCATTAAATGCTTAAAATGGAAAATCCTAAAATGTAAAGCGTAAGAATGTTTTAAAGAAAGGCCAAAATTAATTAGTAGAGACCTTAGTGGCGTTGTGGGACATAGCGTCTAAAAAACCCTTTCCCACACGTAACCAAACGCCGAACTCACATCTCTTAAATTCCTAATTTTTGAAATTAGGTGGCGACTCTCTAGTCGTGAGGTTAATTAATACTGAAAAAACTTAAAAAAGGCCTATGACATACTTCCCATTAAAAAACTCCCAATCTCTCCCAGATTCGACGGGAAGGTAAGATATGGAGTTGTCTATAAAACCTCGTTTTTAAAACTTAAATTTTTTCAACATTAAAATTAATTCCCCTCACGTTTTCAAAAAATAATTTTTTTAAAGAGTGCCCAGAATTTTCAAACTAGTTGATCAAAATAATTTTTTTTAAAAAAATCGATCACAGTTTTCTGGCGACTCTGCTGGGGACATTCGACTTTTGACTTGAAAGTAATTTTGGCCAAGTATTTAAACTTTCTTACGCTTTAATTCATACTCCATGTTCACATTAATTGATTATTTGCATGAGACTTGGAGCTCCAACGTGGAGGTGTGTGGGTATACATCATTGGATGAAGCTCACACATCTATATTTTATGTGCTAAGGGTAGTCAATGTGAATGACACCCTCAACCCTATGCCTTTGAAGGCTTTTGTGTGATTTGAGAGTTGAGAAAAACAATAGGAAAAAACCCGGATTAACCCTCTCTTCTTTTCAAATATCCCCTACTATTGAAAATGAGGGATTTTGAAATAGAGGTGAGGGGGATGTCCAATTGAGAGCTCCCTTTACATCGAGAGATCCCTTTTGGGATAGTATCCTTGTCGGTAGAACAACTCTTTCTTAATCCATTTCCAACTTTAGAACAAAAATCCAAAAAGCCAATTCTACCAAGCCGTTGCCTCGTCTCGTCCTGTCGAGCAACAAAGCCACGTCACAAAGCCCTTTACTTGACTACTATATATGTAAATACATGTATGCATATAGATATTTCTAGGCGCTCAGTTTATCCATTCAAAATTTAAAATGCCATGAAATATGTGAACAATTTTGAAATTTTGAAGCTAAGCCTAATAATTTCAAAGGAGTAAAATAGAGGAAACCTAGAAAAGCTAAAAGAAGAATCTAATGTAACTAGTTTTCTTTCTTTGTGTCTTTACTACTCAGATTTTAAGCGCAAGATCTAATCAAGAAAGAGGCGTGAGACACAAAGACGATCAAGAGAGACGCATGAGGCGCAAAGACGATCAAGAAAGACGAAAAGACTTGAAGATTCGAAGACTTAGACTAGATTTCCTTATGCTTGAAATGTAAATCTCTTTATGAAGATACATGAGCGACATTGTAACGAAAGGATGAGGGGTGCTTTCTTTCTTTTCTTATTTTATTTTATGACTTGAGTTTGTGATTTTATCCATGACACTTAGGATTTTAATAAAATAACTCATTCTTATTTTACTCATCCTTTTCTACATGTTTTACATTATGAATGGGTAAATTGAGCGTCTATCGCGTGTTAGGGATTATGTGCATACGAGCAACGCATTGCTTGTTTTACTTGATAAAGGGGTTCGAACTAACTTTGTTCTCTTGAACACAACATACTCATATTCATCATAATTTACAATGACTAACCCATAAAAAAGGTTCAATGAGTCAGTTCATCTAAAGCTAGACGATCTTCGTGATACACTAATACAATTGAGGCAACATCTTGAAGACCTCACAACATAAGTCGAAACTTATGCGACAATTGAACCCCTTAATCCGAAAAGCTTGCGAGAAGAAATAGAAAGGGTAAGCAGGGCATTCATGGACGGTTGGAAAGCTGCAGAAAGGTCCGTTCAGAACAAGAGCCAGGCAAGCGCGTCAAACTCAAGGAAAAAATACTCATCAAGAGAACTCATTTCTCCTAAACAAAGTCAACAATCATCACAAGCAAGGCGTGCCACTACTGCTCCACCTCGTAGAAAATTTGACAACTTGGGGATGTCATTGTCGAAGGCCTTAAGGAACTTGTTGCAGAAACCAGGAGAGAAGTAATGGGCAAGTTCGCACATGAGTGGTGCGAATATCACTAGACTAGAGGGCATTCCACTAATTATCGTTTCCCTCTCAAACAAAAGATTCAAGATCTGATCGACGCTAAGATCATCCCAAAGCTCCGAAGAATGAAGGCAGACATCGTGCACAAGATCATGGAGGAAGTTCAGAAACAGCTCGACGCATGATTTCTTGAAGTGGTAGATTACCCAGAGTGGATCACCAATGTAGTCTCAGTCGCAAAGAAAGATGGAAAGATCCCGAGTATGTGTAGACTATCGAGATCTCAACAAAGCAAGCCCTAAAGATAGTTTCCCACTACCACACATCGACGTGCTAGTGTATCATGCAGCAAGCAATCAACTCCTATCATTCATGGACGGATTCTTAGGCTACAACCAAGTACTGATGGCTCCAGAAGACAAGGAGAAGACAACGTTCATCACAGAAGTTGGAACATTTTGTTATCGAGGCATGCCTTTCAGGCTGAAGAACGCAGGAGCAACGTATCAACGAGCTGCCACGATGATTCTTCACGATATGATCCACAAGGAGGTAGAAGCCTATGTCGACGATATGATTGTCAAATCAAAAGATCGAGAAGGGCACATCCAAAATCTTGACAAATTCTTACAATGCACCAGGAAGTTCCAACTTAGGCTCAACCCAAAGAAGTGCACATTTGGAGTGACATCAGGAAAGATGTTAGGCTTCTTAATCACGCAAAGAGGAATTGAGGTTGATCCGAGCAAGATAGAAGCGATCACGGCAATGCCACCTCCACGAAGCGAGAAAGAAGTGCGAGGCTTTCTAGGAAAGATCTAGTATATAAGTCGATTCATAAACAAGTTGACTATGACATGTGATCCTTTGTTTAAACTTTTAAGGAAAAATGAAAGATTCGTTTGGGATGACGCTTGTCAGAACGCATTCGAGAAGATAAAGGGATACCTCAAGAATCCTCCCATTTTGATGCCACCAAGACCAGGCGTACCGCTAATCCTATACTTAATAGTCACGAAAAACGCAATGGGTAGTCTAGTAGCCCAAGAAAACGAGGAAAAGATGGAAGTCACAATCTACTACATAAGCAAGCGCATGACAGGCTACGAACTTAATTACTCGCCAGTAGAAAAGGTGTGTTGGGCCCTAGCTTGGGTCACGAAGAGGCTAAGGCATTACATGCAAGCCCACACAGTTAAGTTATTATCAAGACTCAATCCAATTCGTCATTTATTCCAGAAAACGCTTTTGTCTCCGAGGTTAGCTAAGTGGATGATGATGATATCAGAGTACGACATCGTGTACACAATTTAGAAATCTTTCAAGGGGAGTGTTGTAGTAGATTTTCTCGTAGACCAACCAATCGAAGTTGAAGACGAAGAGGAGTTAGCATTCTCAGACGACGAAGTGATGACTATTAACCCTACAACCTGGAAGCTATTATTCGATGGAGCTTCATGAAAACAAGGTTATGGCATCAGAATACTACTCATCGATCCTATGGGAACATACAACCCAATCTCAGTCAAGCTCGAATATCAAGTGATGAACAATGAGGCAGAGTATGAAGCGTGTATCTCTGGCTTGAAGATTGCTCATGAAAAAGGAGCGAGACGTCTAGAAGTAGTAGGAGACTTAAACTTAGTCATTTCACAAGCTAATGGTGAATGGCAAGTTAAAGGAGACAACCTCAAACCCTACCATCAACACTTATCAACTCTATGGAAAAGTTTGAACATGTAACATTCACACATGCTCCGAGAAGTCAGAATCGATTCGCAGACGCTTTGGCCACGTTAGCAGCCATGACGCAAATCCCGGAAGGAATCAAAATCAAGCCTTTGAATATTCGTCAGAAATAGAAACGAGACTTCGAGAAGAGGACGATTGCCAACACCGAAGTGGCGCCCAAAGCTTGGTTCGAACCTCTACAGAAGTACGTTGAGCATTGAGAGTATCCTTCACACTTCCAAAAGAAAGAGAAGAGAGCTCTACGCCAATACCCAACCAACTATGTGCTACTCAAAGGAAAGCTATATCGACGCTCCTTTGACGGTCAGAACATGTTATGCATCGACCAGCCTCAAGCATCACAGATCATAAAGGAAGTACATGTAGGAACATGTGGCCCACACATGAACGAATCAACACTCGTTAAGAAGATCCTTCGCTTTGGCTATTAGTGGCAGAACATGGAACAAGAATGTGTAAAATATGTTAAGAAGTGTCATCAATGTCAAGTTTACGCGAACTTGAAGCACACCCCAGCATCTCTACTTTACAATATGACTTCACCATGGTCATTCTCGACATGGGGAATAGATATCATTGGGAAAATTTATCCTCACGCTTCAAACAGACACGAATTCATCCTTGTAGCTATCGATTATTTCACAAAGTGGGTCGAAGCTCAATCATACAAAGTTCTCAAGTCGTCATATGTTGCCAAGTTCATACGAAACAACATCATTGCACGTTATGGAGTTCCTCATGCCTTGATCTTAGACAATGGTGGACACTTCCGGGGAGAAGTACTCAAAGTACTAGATGAATACATGATTGAACACCACAAATCCTCACCTTAACGTCCTCAAACGAACGGCGCGGTAAAGACAGCGAACAATAACATCATCACTATCATCAAGAAGATGACTCAGACGTACAAGGATTGGCACGAGAAGCTTCCATACGCCTTATGGGGATATAGAACAACCATTCGAACGTCAACGGGAGAAACACCATTTACATTGGTCTACGGAATGGATGCAGTGCAACCTATCGAAATCGAAGTTCCTACTTTAAGAGTTTTACTCGAGACACAAGTAGTGGAGGAAGATTGGTGTAAGTCACGGTACAATCAGCTAGCCCTTATGGAAGACAAGAGGTTAGACGCATTATGTCACACGCAAGCATACCAAAGAAGAATGACCAGAGCTTTCAACAAGAAGGTGAAACCTAGGAACATTCAAGAAGGCGATTTAGTTCTAAAGAAGAACTTACGGATACTAGACCCTATAGGGAAATTCCAAACACCATGGGAAGGACCCTACCTCGTCAAGAAGGTATTTTCATGCGGCCACGAGATTGACCACCTTGGACGGAGAAGAACTCTCAACACCCTTCAATGTCGACATGTTCAAAAGATACTTCTTCTAAAGCATGCGTGTTGAATCCCATACAATAAAAGTTCATAACTTCACATGTTGTGAACTACGTCAGACCTGATCTCTCTCGAGAGTACGTAGGCAACCCATCTAGGGTGCAGTCACCACTATCAATTATTGACAGAAATTGATAGACATTTCACACCACATGCATTCATTACACATACAACCAAAGTTCATAACTTCACAAGTTGTGAACTACGTAAGACCTGATCTCTCTTGAGAGTACGTAGACAACCCATCTAGGGTGCGGTCACCACTATCAATTATCGAAAGAAGTTGATAGACATTTCATTTCACATAACATACATTCATTGTTCATTACACATACAACCAAAGTTTATAACTTCATAAGTTGTGAACTACGTGAGACCTGATCTCTCTCGAGAGTACGTAGGCAACCCATCCAGGGTGCGGTCACCACTGTCAATTATCGAAAGAAGTTGATAGACATTTCATTTCACAACACATCGTATACATTCATTGCATATACATTAAAAAGGGAGTAAATCACACTCTGAGTTGACTCCTAAACCAAAAACTCCTAGTCAATACTAGGGGCATTTTTATTAAAATAAAAATGACTACAAGATCCTCACAGAGTCCCACTTGAGAAAATATAACGCCCAAAGCTAAAGTATTTTTCTCTTCGACTTATGATCTCAAAAGATTTTCAAAACATTTACACATACACAAATATTTTTCACAAGGATGTGCATGGAACTACGTTGGACCTGAATTCCCCTAGCTATGGGATATGTAGGCAGCTTGTATGAGCCCGGTCCTAAACATTTTCAAAAATCAAACCCTATATCGAGACTAGGGAATTTTATGAAAATGAAATGATTGAAAGATCCTCACATAATTAGCTTAAATGAGTAAATATAACGCTTAACACATGGCTAAAACACTTTATTCTCTAGCAGCTTAGGATCTTAAATGATTTTCAGCTTAAGTCAATTTTCACTCCAGCAGATACTTAAGAAAATTTCCCCAACTTAAGTCAATTGCAACTCTAGCAAAAACTTAAGAAAATTCCTCAACGAAATGCGGAATCACGAACTATCCGTGATACAATTTCGGAACTACGTTCGGACCGGATTTCTCGTTTTATGAGAATACATAGGAAACTTTTCATAAGTATGGTCCCAAATCCCCAGCAAGCCAAATCTTGAGCTAGGACAAAATACATCCCCAATGAGTTCAAGCCAACGAGAAATTAGGATCACAAATCTATCCAAAACAATCAAACCTCTTGTGTCGAAACTAGGGGCATTTGTGGATAAAAACAAGATAGACCCCTAAATTTTTCTAGTGCCAAGCGAACTGATTAGCGAGTGCAAGAAATAAGTAAGGATGCGGGAAAATACGTTTCTCCCCAATGGATGTCTCTGGGCGAACTAATGTAACTAGTGGAATTAGAGTAAAGCGCTTCGCAAATGGATCTATCTCGAGCCTAGACAAAATCTTAAACTACTGATGTTTAAGAGGGAGCTCATAAAAGATGAATGCCCAAACTCGGAACCATGTCATCAACAAAGGCGATGTCTCATCTCAATTGGAGGTCAAGTGCCAAAGATCTAAGACCTCAAGAAAAGTAAAATCAATTAAACAAAGACTGTGTTGGTTGAGATATTAAATACAATACTGTTGTTCATTTAGATTTTATCTAATTGTTAAGCAAGAACAAAGTGTTTGAATCTATCAGATATACCCCGGTCATAAAGAAAAGAGGCTGAATAAAATAGAAAAATACTCGTAGAGGTTGAGATATTGAAATCACAATTTGTTGTTCATCTAGACTCTTGTCTAAATTGCCAATGCAAGAACAAGAATGTACCGATTCTATTAAATATACCGTGAGTATAAAAAGAGCCCAAGGCCATAAAATCTTAAGCACACTAACCTCCGAATTTGAGAAGCGATACTCAACCTCATGACGCATGGTTGAAAGATTAAGCATTTGAGCGAACAAATCCCTCGAAAAACTCAGGGCAAAACGTCCCGGCGAAAGACAAGTCCCTAAAAGTGACAGCATGAATCTCGAAGAACATCGATTACATGTGGTTTCCTCTCGACGCACTCTAAGGAAGAAAGTATGGAACCGATTCTTGAAAGTATTTCAAGACTGTTGAAGAAGACGCTAGTGCTTTGAAAATTAAGGAAGTCTAACTTCGAACTTAATCACTAATCAGAATTGTGATTAAAAAGTATTTCGCTAAACTGACCAGCGATACTCAAATCCATATAATCACTAAGCAGAATTGTGATTAAAAAGTGTTTCGCTAAACTGACCAGCCGTACTTAAATCTATATAATCACTAAGCAGAATTGTGATTAAATAGTATTTCGCTAAACTGACCAGCGATACTCAAATCCATATAATCACTAAGCAGAATTGTGATTAAAAAGTGTTTCGCTAAACTGACCAGCGGCACTTAAATCTATATATTCACTAAGCAGAATTGTGATTAAAAAGTATTTCGCTAAACTGACCAGCGATACTCAAATCCATATAATCACTAAGCAGATTTGTGATTAAAAAGTGTTTCGCTAAACTGACCAGCGATACTTAAATCTATATAATCACTAAGCAGAATTGTGATTAAATAGTATTTCGCTAAACTGAGCAGCGATACTCAAATCCATATAATCACTAAGCAGAATTGTGATTAAAAAGTGTTTCGCTAAACTGACCAGCGATACTTAAATCTATATAATCATTAAGCAGAATTGTGATTAAATAGTATTTCGCTAAACTGACCAGCGATACTTAAATCTATAATAATCACTAAGTAGAGTTGTGATTAAATAGTATTTCGCTAAACTGACCAGCGATACTTAAACCTATAATAATCACTAAGCAGAGTTGTGATTAGAATAATCATTAAGATTTTTTCGCTCCATGTGAAAAGAGAGACAAACATAATCACTAAACAGAGTTGTGATTAAAATGACTATTAAATTGTTCAATGAAAAGAGAAATAAACAATAAACATAATCAACAAACTGAGTCAAGATGTGTACTCATGTACAATCTAAAGACTAGGCGAGGTGTGAAGAAATATGGTCGAAACCACTAGGCTCGATCTACACGATCGATAAACCAGGAGCGATGCATATTCTAAACAAAGGTGAATCGTCAACGAGTGGATGATAATCCGACATTGAATAATGAAGGGTAAATTACACGGGTCTCCCGAGAGACTCGTCAGGTTTGTTCTCTTTTCATTCAAGGAAGCCAAAAATAAACTATAAATTGGGTGTTTTCAAAACGCAGTGCCTATTTTCAAGCTTGGACATGCATTTTTCTAAACCGAGTGTTTTCTACAAATTTTGTCCAAGAGGGGTATTCTATAGACACTCTTTTTTCACACCTAATTTTATAGTTTATTCTTCTCATAAATCTGAGTCTATAAAATTTTATCAAATTCATTCACGGACTCATTGCACGATTTATATTAAAGACGATTATTTTTAGAACAATTGAGTTTTTGAAAATAATTTATTTTGAATTTTTAATAAAGTTAAGGTAATAATTTGTCTATGTTACAACACTTAGAGAAGTTATTATACTTAGAATATTCAAGGTTTATTTAATTAATTACCTTGGGTATTTATAAAAAAATAAAAATTAAAAAAATTATTTACAAAATATATTAGCGTTTTTTATAAAATTTCGTTAGGTATATTTTGTTTTCTTTTAATTAGATTAGTTTGTTAGATTATTTAGATTAGATTTTGCAATTTGATTAAGTTAGTTAGTATTTTATTATAATTATAATTGTTCCTTAGAAATAGGAATAATTAATAATAATACAATTGCTTTTTTAATTGTTTGTTTTAATTTTATTTCTTTTGTAGGATAAAGGGAAATTGGTCAATCCAAGATCCACATGCAAGATCCGGATCAGATTTTTGAATAGAGATAGGAAGATCCAAATCAAAGGCAAATCAACCCGAAGTAAGGCCAAGGAAAGGATCCAATTGACTGATCTGACCGGTCACCCGACTAATGGACCGACCCATGCCCAAGATTCGACCCATGAAATCAAATGTTAAAAGAGTTAGGTGAAGGCAACGGATATCTTCTTGATGGTGACAACCACAAATCTTGAAATGACGATTCTATCATGTGTGGTCAAAAGAAAATAAAAAAAGTTGCTAAAAAAGAGGAGGAAGTGGCAAGAGAGAAAGTTTCAACGTGTGTAGAAGAAAAGATTGAATACTTGGTTATTTTTTTAATTATAAAATTAAAATGACCAAGTATTACATCATTATTAAATAAAGATTAAATCCCATTGGATTGAAAACTTGATTTAGTGACATGTCAAGTGGAGATTGCTCCATTATTTAAAACATTTGTAAATGTTTAAAATAGTTTTCTTTCCAACGGTCAAGTTTGTTAAATGGGCCTTTGGGCCCTAGGGTTTCATAACTTTGCCTATAAATACCCCTCTTAACACCCTAGCAAAAGACTGGAACTTGAACTCTTGACCTTCAATCTTCTCTACCTCTCCCTTTCACCTTCTACCTTCTCTATTGGGCTGCATTTTATCTAAAAATCTGCCCTCTTTCTTTCAAGAATCTAAACAAGAGCTCCAACTAGTTTTGTTGGGTGAAGCCTTTTATTTAGAATTTCCATTCCTCTTTGCAAAGAAGCAACCCCATTGTAAGCCTCTTTGCACAATTTTGTTTTTTTTTATATATTTCAATTTGAATTAGAAATTGTTTTTTATTTATTTTATCTTGCACTCAAATCATATACATTTTTCCTCTTAAGTTTGCTATTTTGATAGGCGTGTAGGATTTTCTTTATTTTGTATGTATATATGTAACATAATAAAACATAACAAAAAAATAAGATAAAAATTTCAATGTAAATAAAAGGTCATTGACCAAAAAGAAAAAAAAAGTTTCTTTTTAAAACCAAAATCGGCCCTTGAATTGGTAATTTAAAAAGACTCTAAAGCATAACAAAAAAACAGCAAGTATAAAAAAAAATAAAAAAATAAAAAAATCTGATTTTTTTATATACAGTTTTATTTATTTATTTTATATTTTTGAATGGTTAGATTTAAGTATTTTGTATATATAAATGTATACTTATATGTTAATAATTTTTTTGGATTTTTATGCAATTTGGGATCCATTTGGATCACCATAAATAAGTTAGAATAGGGTAATCTTGAAAACCTGAAGCTGACCCAGGACCGAGGATCCAGGACTAAGGAATGAGGACCAAGGACCAAGGACCGAGCATCAGAAGACCTAGGACCGAGGATGGAAGATCGAGTTGCATTATTTTATTTTTTGTTTTCTTTAGTCTTAGGGTTTGTTTGTTTGACATTTTTTTATTTTGTTTAGTTAAGAGTTTGTGGCTTGTTTGATCCTAGGTTAGAAAAAAAATTAAAATTAAACCCTAACTAAAATTGAACTTAGCCCAAACTTAGACTTAGAATTTTCTTTAGACATAGGACTTTTTTTTATTTTTTTTTTATTTATTATTATTTTTTTTATTTTCATTATTATTTTTATTTAAATAAAAAAACCCCAAAATAGTAAAATTTTAGACCTTTAAATAATTCACTAAAGTTTCTTAAAAATTAATCTAGACTTAGGCCAATTAATTTTTGATTAATAACTTGCCTAGTTTTGATTTTTAGGATAACTTTATGTGTGAATTATTTGCTCTCGTTTTCTTTTATCTTTGCTTATTTGTTTATCTCATGCAAACCCATTAAATGCTTAAAATGGAAAATCCTAAAATGTAAAGCGTAAGAATGTTTTAAAGAAAGGTTAAAATTAATTATTAGAGACCTTAGGGGTGTTGTGGGACATAGCGTCTAAAAAACCCTTTCCGATACTCAAGAATTGAATATCTTTATTGCTACCATATATAGTTGTTTGATGATAATTATATTTTAAAATATTTTACCAGTATTAATACTATTAAACTTTCTTAAAATTTTAAATCATTAATATGTTTATTTTTTATTTTTTCAAAATATATTTGGTCTAGGTTTAAACTTTATTCTTTATTAGATTCAATTTCATGTCTTGGCACAGTACAAATTGATTATAATTATTCATCCAATTTAGATCAATCAAAAAAATATAAAATTAATGTTTTTTCAGATTTATCAATGAAAAGAATGATTTTGCTATATTTTCCTTGTGTGTCATTAGTATTAGTTGTATGGTTAAACCAAAGAAACAAAGAAACAAAGTGTGATTTCAAAAGATAAAATATTTTTACTTTTATTTTTTTATTATTTTAGCTATACATAAAATATACATAATATACATAGTTACTTACTTTTTTTTACATTTTGTCACAAATTTCAGAATTTTTTTGGTACAATTATCGGTTACAAATAATTTGATATCTAATTTTCAATTCAAATTGACCTATTTACCAGTTTTTTTCACTAATTTGATAATAGACACAAATTAATATATAATATCAAATTTGTTTCATATTATATATGAGATTTAAATTTATTTCTTTATTATAATTTTAATTTACAATATATTACAATTTTTTTTAATAAGTTTATCATTAGAAAACAATTTAGTATTAACGTGCCCAAATTTATTAAACGCATAATTGTAGTGATTTTTTTTATACCTATATCAAATTGAATATATAATATATATGTGTTTTATTGTAAAATTTAATTGTAATATCATAAATTTAATTCAAA
This sequence comes from Impatiens glandulifera, assembly GCF_907164915.1. Lineage (NCBI taxonomy): Eukaryota > Viridiplantae > Streptophyta > Magnoliopsida > Ericales > Balsaminaceae > Impatiens > Impatiens glandulifera. The sequence goes on along the minus strand of NC_061864.1, from coordinate 37,785,955 downwards.
TCTAAAATCTAAACAGAACAAACAAATTTCACCAAATTTAATTTTATTTCATAAAAAGTGTTCAAATTTATACATCAAAATAAAATTACTTTTACAACTTTATTGATTAGTATTTTGCAAGACATAAAAGATATTAGATTAAGGAAGACATGGTTTTCCTCAATTTAGATAAAGATGAGTAAGAACCAATGATAAATCATAAGCTCCAAAAATTGATAACGTTTATTAACACAAAGTTGAGAATAAAATGAGATAAAAAAAAATGCCATATAAATTAAACATTTTAGAAGATTACAAGCAAACAACGAAAATAATAATTAGGGAATTAAGAAAAAAGGCGGTACTGGTATACAACGGTGGGGCACGGTAATAGAGGCTATACACACCAAAATCTTTAGTTTTAATATAGACCATCACCAACATTAATATTTGTTAGTAATTTCGTTTAAATAACATTTAAATCTTAACCTAACTCTATCTCAAGTTGTTCATATTTATAAAATATGATCAAGTTGAGATAGAGTTATGTTATAACATAGAGGATAAAAGAAGAGGAGAATAAAAGAGAGAAAAGAATAATTATAACAAAATCGATGTGAGGGTTCTTTTGGGCCTTTGTACATTTGTAAATATATCATAAAATATGTTGTTTCATCCAACATAATTTTATCAATTATTTATTAATTATTCAATATAATATATATATATATAGAGAGAAATTAATATATATATATATATATATATATATAATATCACTTTAACCCACCAAAGTAGTTCAGTAGTAAAAGTCGGCTTAAGAGATCAAAAGGTCTTGGGTTCGATTTCATCCGGAAGCGCTTTGAATTTAAATGTGGGTCATTGTTGTGGGGTGTCATTCTAGTTCTCCTTTAATTCTAAAAATATATATGTAATATCACTTTATTATATTCTTATTGCTTATTTTTTATTTTAATGCTTTTACAAAATATACAAAATAAAAAAAAATACTTAAAATTATTATATTTAAAATATGTAATTATTTCAATTCAATATTTTTTATTTTAATTATTAAAATTATATATTTAAAATATGTAATATTGTTTTAATGTAGTATTAAAAAAATATTTCAAAACAATACTTAAAACTAATATTGTATCTAACAAAAGTAATTATTATTCTTATTACTGATACGCATAAAATAAAGTTATATATATAATTTTAATTTTTTATTACACAATATAATATAAATATATTCCTAAAAAAATTATCAACAAACTATTTAAACTAACAAAATATATATATATATATATAATATCACTTTATTATATTCTTATTGCTTATTTTTTATTTTAATTCTTTTACAAAATATACAAAAATCGAATTAATTATTTATATTATTAAAATTTACCAAATTATTTCAATTCAATATATTTTTCTTTTAATGATTAAAATTATATATTTAAAATATTTAATATTGTTTTCATGTTGTATTAAATAATATTTCAAAACAATACTTAAAACTAATATTTTATCTAACAAAAAGTAATTATTATTCCATTATCAATAGCCTAGTAGTAAGAGTTGGTTTAAGAAACTAAAAATCCACGGGTTCAATCCTATTTTGAAGCGTTTTAAGTTGAAGTTGGGGCCTTGTTTGTGGGGTGTCAAGGTTGTTCACCTTAATTAAAATAAAGTAATAAATATAATTTTAATTTTTTATTACATAATATAATATAAATATATTACTAAAAATTATTATCTAACTATTTAAACTAACAATATTATTCAGTTAGTTGTTTAATTCGTAATAAAATAAATTTATATATATTGTTTTGTTTAATTTTTGTAATAAACTTATTTTCAAATAATTAAATATTTATTTTTAATATAATTATTTGATTATTTTAATTAATAAATAATACATATAAAATATTTAAATTAATAATACATAATATGTTTTAAAATTTTAGTTTCACGTTTAAATATCTTTCAAATTAACCACATGATCAAGTCTAAGAGAATAATATGTCACAGATTTTAGTGTGAAAATTTCTTAAATTAGAGTAAAATCCACTTCTATTCCATTTAGATGAGCCAAATAATATTCTTACAAAATAAAGATTTATCATCATTAAACAATATAAACATCACTGTATTTATAAAGCATAAAGATAGTATATATATACAAATAGAACATTACTCAATAAAAATATTCAAAGAGCTTGACTTATATTGAGTTTTTTTAAATTTTGTATAAAAAAAATTATTCAATGAAAAACAAATTATTTAGATTTTAATATGTTAAATAACTATAATGTTCTTTTATATTCTAAATTTATTTATTTATTTTGAAATATAAAATAAGGATAGTTTAGTTAATATAATGTGTTATTTGATAGTTAGATGATACTAAAGTAGAGAGAAAATGTATAATAAAGAAATTGGTAAAACCACAAATATAAAATTCAAAAAACCAACATCAAACAAGTTTTAAAGTATTTATGGAATGAAGGAAAGTCATTTGACTCACTAAAATGTTATTCCTCCACAAAATGATAATTGACGATCCACTTCTTGCTAAAATTGATAAAGATCTTTTGAAGCATCGAACTACATCACCATATTAATTTAAGATATGAAATGTATTAAATACTTTATAGTAGTTCGAATGTTTGATTTATAGGGTTTATTATGTTTTAAATATAGTACCATTGATTTCACCTTTCATTTGTGAATATTTTTGATTGATAAAGGTGTGGTGCAATTGAACAAACTTGTATGAGAGTATTTTCAATTTAAATATTTTGAAACTATTGGTGTCTTATAATGTTGACACATGTGAGAGTTTTAATTTATTTGTGATAAATAGAAATTCCAATAATTGTTTCCAAATAATCTTATGCACGATTTTTTGGTCTTTAGTATGTATATTTAATTCTTATTCGATTCTTCTAATAGGAAAGTAGATTGGATAATATGGTTTTTCTTTTTGGTATATATTCTGTATTTCTTGAGAATTCAGACAAAAATACAATGATGCTTATTTTTTTTGCCTATCAATTTTTTTCATCTATTAAACAGAAAATACAAAAAATATTAATAAAATGAGAAAATTATCCATCATATTAATACTTTAACATGTAGATTCTTAATTTTATTGAACAATATTCATTATATTTTTATTGAGTCAAAGATGAACAAAGATTTAAGAGTATGCTCTATTAATCTCTCTTCTTGGTTAACCACTTCAAAACCTTTTCTTTTGCATCTCATCCAATGTGATCTTAATTTTGATGAAATCACCTAGCATAGCAAGAATTAGGGGAGCATAATATGGGTTTACACACGTTTTCACATTTTGACATGTTTTCACGTTTTTGATACGTTTAACACGTTTTTGACATGTTTAACATATTTTCACACTAATAACATGTTTTTCACGTTTTTGTCACGTTGAACACGTTTTTGACATGTTTAATACGTTTAACGCGTTTTGACAAGTTTAACACGTTTTTTACGTTTTTGGCACGTTTAACACGTTTTTAATGTAACACGTTAACACGTTTTTGATAAGTTTAATAAAATTTTCACGTTTTTGGCACGTTTAACACACGTTTTAAACATATTTAACACGTTTTTGATAAGTTTAACACAATTTTCACGTTTTTGGCACGTTTAACACATTTTTGATATTTTAACACGTTTTTGATATGTTTAACACGTTTTTCACACGTTTAACACGTTTTCACATTTTTGACACGTTTTCCCATTTTTGACACGTTTTCACGTTTTTGACACATTTAACACGTTTTTGACATGTTTAACACATTTTCACACTAATAACACATTTTTCACGTTTTTGTCACGTTGAACACGTTTTGGCACGTTTAACACGATTTAAAAAAAAATTAACACGTTTTTGATAAGTTTAACACGATCTTCACCTTTTTAGCACGTTTAAGCCGTTTTTGACATTTAAACACGTTTTTGATATGTTTAACACGTTTAACACGTTTTTAATATTACAAACACGTTTTCACACTTAAAACATGTTTTTCACACGTTTAACACGTTTTTACGTTTTTGGCACGTTTAACAAGTTCTTGACATGTTTAACACATTTTCATAATAATAACACGTTTTTGACATGTTTAATACGTTTAACGCATTTATGACAAGTTTAACACGTTTTTTTTTACGTTTTTGGCACGATTAACACATTTTTAACATAACTAACATGTTAACATGTTTTTGAAATGTTTAACACGGTTTTCACGTTTTTGGCACGTTTAACACGTTTTGAATATTTTAACACGTTTTTGATATGTTTAACACGTTTTCACACGTTTAACATGTGTTTCACACATTTAACACGTGTTTCACATGTTTAACATGTTTTTCACGTTTTTGGCTTGTTTAACACGTTTTTGACATATTAGACACCTTTTTTCACACATTAACACGTTTTCACATTTTGTTACGTTTAATACGTTTTTGACATGTTTAACATGTTTTTCACATTTTTCACATTCTTAACACGTTTAACATATTTGTAACATGTTTAATACGTTTGTAATATTTTTAACACGTTTTTCACGTTTTTAGCACGTTTAACACGTTTTTGACATTTTAACACGTTTTACACATTTAACATTTTTTTTGCACGTTAACATGTTTTGATAAGTTTTAACACGTTTTTGTCATGTTTAACACGTTTTTGTCACGTTTAACACGTTTTTGGCATTTTTGACACGTTTAATATGTTTTTCACATGTTTGACATCAAATGTGTGGAAACGTATTAAACATGTCAAAAATGTGAAAAACATGTTAAACGTGTCAAAAATGTATTAAATGTATCAAAATGTGCCAAAAACATGGAAAACGTGTTAAACGTGCCAAAAACATGGAAAATGTGTCAAAACGTGTTAAATATGCCAAAAAGGTGAAAAACGTATGAAAAACATTATAAACATGTTACAAACGTGTTAATAATGTGAAAAACATGTTAAACATGTCAAAACGTGTTAAACGTGCCAAAAACATGAAAAATATGTCAAAATGGGTTAAATGTGTCGTAATCGTGAAAAATGTGTCAAACGTGTTAAAAACGTGTTAAACATGTCAAAATATGAAAATAGTGTTCAACGTGTCAAATGTGTTAAACGTGTTGAATGTGTAAAAAACGTATTAAACGTGTCGAAAACGTGAAAAATGTGTTAAACGTCTCAAAACGTGGCAAACGTGTTAAACGTGTCAAAACATGTTAAACGTGTCAAAACGTGTTAAACGTGCTAAAAATGTGAAAAACGAATGAAACTTGTCAATAATGTGAAAAATGTATTACTCGTGTCGAAAACGTGAAAACGTGTCAAAAACGTGTTAAACGTGTCAAAACGTGCCAAAAACGTGAAAAACGTGTAAAACGTGTCAAAAATCTGAAAAACATGTTAAACGTGTCAAAACGTGTTAAACGTGTTTAAACGTGTTAAACGTGCCAAAATGTGTCAAAATGTGTTAAACGTGTCGAAAACGTGAAAAAACGTGTCAAAGGTGTCAAAAACGTGTTAAACATGTTCAAAACGTGTTAAACATGCCAAAAATATGAAATATGTGTTTAACGTTTCAAAAATGTGTTAAACGTGCCAAAAACGTGTTAAACGTGTCAAACGTGTGAAAAATGTATTAAAAATGTAAAAACATGAAAAACGTGTTAAACGAATAAAAATGTGTTAAATGAGTCAAATACATGTTAAATGAAAAAATAAAAATAAAATAATTTGGGTTACCCAACCCATACTCAACCCAACCTATACCCAACCCATATTAGTAAATAATATGGGTTGAATTATGGGTTAGGTAAATTTAATTTGGGTTGAATATGGTTGTGTAATACGGGTTGGGTTTACCCGTTTGCTCACCCCTAACAAGAATGAACTTGCACAATTAAGAAAAAAGATTCAATATTCAATAACATAATATATTTTTACAGTTTCGGTCAGACTAAAGTATTTAATTACTAAAAATAATTAAAATAAATAATGTTTGAAATTGAGAATACATTAATAATAAGTTCATCATACAAAACAAAAATGTATTTGTTTTCACAAGCTTTTTATATATATATATATATATATATATATATATATATATATATATATATATATATATATATATATATATATATATATATATATATAATACATGGATGATGTAATTGGAAATTCTTTCATGAGTTTTAATTATCCTTTATCAAAATATGTTAATGCACAAGTGCTCTACGCCTAAATAATAACTAACAAAAAAAAATTGTTTACCCACACAAGTTTGTATATTTAATTATCAATTTATACTACCAAATTATGTAGTATTGTTAATTTATTTTGAAATTTAGTTATTCTTCATTACAGTGATATCAATCTAAACATTTAGTTTTAAAAAAAATTTGTTTGTGATTTGGATTTGACCCAATATGGAATGTGTAGATATACATAAATAGAGATTGTGCACTACAGTTCTACATTTGACCCAACATGGAATGCTAGAGAATTTTCTTTCTCAATATCATTTCGTGATGAAGAACTTCCTTGCATAGGCAAATATTAAGTATTATTTTCTTTTCAAAGTTCAGATGAATATAAAAAAAAATTAAAAACTAAAAGTTTTTTTTGGATTTATTAACAGAAAATTCATTTTTATACATTCTTATCACAATCAATCAAATACTAAACTTAAACATTTTTTTTGGAATTTATTAGTTTAATATTCTTTTTCACAATTTCAAAATAAGTCATTTTGTTAGATAAAATTAGATTGGTTAAATAGAACTTAACAAAAACAAACTTCTTGTGCAGGAAACGGTCAAGTTACTCAACCGGTGAAGTCACTCAACCGGTCAAGTTACTCAATCGGTCAAACAATCCAACCGAACAAGAACCTAACCGAACAAGAAGATAAGACCGGTCAAAACAGAAGGCCAAAATCATTGAACATTCGGTCAATCAGAAACTATGGAAAAACCGGAAGTCATCCGGTTAATATAAACAACCGACTAGTACAAATAGATACTTCAAGTATCTGTTGAGGATGATACCGAAGGGACAGACTTTAGTATTGCCATATTCATACAAGTCTGAGGACAGTCTGCAGGCTGCAGAAGATCGTCCGACAAGATCTTCCCACTCCAGGATAAATCAAAGACGCAATCTTCCAGGTACAGGCAACTGTCCAACCGAAAGATGTCATATTGAGTAAAAGACAAACTAGCCGGTTTGACCTATACACTGGAAGACTAGACCGCCAGGTCTGAAGCCTAGACCGCCAGGTCTGAATCACTGAACCTCTGCTCAACCAATCAAACTCAAGGAAATGAAATGTGACCGTTGGCACATTTCACCTATAAAAGAAGGAGCTGAAGAGGAGTAAATGCAGTTATCAAGTTTTAAGAGATTTCAACAACCCAAGTTATCAGTTCTACCAACTACAAGCTCTAAGATTTATTGCAAGTTCATTTCTCTACAAGGTTTAGAGCTTAAGTGTTTATTTCAAGAGTGATTACAATTTCGGTTAAAATTGTACGAGTGTTATCGAGCAGTAAATAAGTCTCGATCGGATTGTGTTTGTGTATTCCTTAGTGAATATTCTTCTCGCGGTTTCGAGAGGAAGGGGTGACGTAGGAGTTTCATCTCGGAACATCCATAAAAACCTATCTTGTTCTTTACTTTCTACCGGTTTCATATTTTAACCGATCTGTACTAATCTATTCATACCGTTCTAACCGACCCTACCTAAACTGAATTACCGAGTCCCAAAAACTGATCCATTATACTCCAAACCGACCTTATTTACATCCGGTTTTGTCCATCCAGTGTGAGTGCTGCTTCAACCTGAAACAAACCACTTCCGCGCTTGAACTCGGTTCAAGGGTTTGTGACAGTTTGTGTAGTATTCAAACCCTAGTGTTAATCTCTAAACGGATTAACCACCAACTTTTGAGTGAGACGCAATAACCGGCCAGACCCCGGTTCCCCAGCCTCGACCTAGATCCTATCAATTGGTATCAGAGCAGTTAGTTTCAATACTCAAGCAAGCATGTCGTTCGATAGGCCCCCAATGCTAGAAGGTGACGACTTTGCCAACTGGAAGGCACGCATGCATCTGCACTTAATCACTATGGATGACGAGATGCAGTTCATTCTGTCTGAAGGACCGATAAAGATTGATAAAGACAGAAAGGAATGGACAGCTGAAGACAGGAGAAGAAACAATCTGGACAACCATGCCAGAAATCGCATCTCTAACAGTTTGGACAGAAATACATTTTGTAAGGTCCGAGATTACAAAACCGCAAAGGAAATATGGGAAGCAGTGATTCAAATTCATGAGGGAAACGAAAGAACCAAGGAAAACAAGATAATGGTGGCCACCCAGAAGTTTGAAAACATCAAGATGAGACCAGGAGAAAAAATGAGAGAATACAGTGACCGGTTCACAGATGTGATAGACGAACTAACAACTCTTGGCAAGAAGTATGAAAACAAGGAAGTCAACATGAAAGCGCTAACATCTCTTCCAAGTGCACGGGATATAAAAACAATGGTGATGAGGGAATCAAACTGTCTAAGCAAGATGAAGCTACACAATGTATTCGAAGATTTTAAGGCATATGAATTTGAAATGAGATCTAGGACTGAAGATGAAGTCTCAGCCTCAACCTCAACCAGAGCATTGGTCACATCCACAGAACCGGTTGCTCCTGCACCGATCAGAACCACTGAATAGTTCACCAAGGATGCCATGGCAATGCTTGCACAGAAATTTGGCCGATTCATGAAGAGAAGCCAACCCACAAACAACAACTATAACTACGGTAATAAATCTAATGTTTGGGACATTTCAGGTGGGAATGCAGAAAACCGAGACGGGATGACCGGACACCGGACGATCAGAATTACCGAAATAACTATCAACAAACCGGTAAAGGAAGTGAAGTTCAGAAAGCACTGATCGCCGATGATGGAGGAAGCTTATGGGCTCACAGTGATGATGAACTCACATGCCTCATGGCAAACGAGGAACATGTATTTAACTCTCCTGTGATGAATTTACTAAAGATGAGTTATTTAATGCACTAAATGATATGGTAGCAGAGTATAAGAACCTATTAATACTAATACATACCCAACTCAACTTTAGAATCGACCGCATAGCACCTACCTTGACCGAACCAAAAATCATCCAACCTGATAGAATCCTGGAAACCGAGGTAGCACCGGAACCACTCCCTAAGACCAAACAGTTCGAGGAATCAGTCCAAGAGCTGACCGAAGAGGATGAGGCCCGAATCCAGTATCGAATGGCCGCATGGAAAAAATCCGATGAAATGGTGAATAGAATGTGTAACTATAATAGACACCCTAAGTGCATGTTTTGTCTTGGATACAAGAACAACATATCCAGCAACCGGAACCATTCCAACAACATGAGGCTCACAAAGGATAACCTCCCCTTTGTAAGCTTTAACCAACGAAGAGGAATTAAGTGCCTCATACCCGAAAGACGAACTAATCTATGTAGGTCCAACTGATTCCGAAAAATGGCTTCACCCTGAGAAAAGAAAAGCCAACCGGCCCAAAGGTAAGAAAGCCGAACCACATAGGTTAAACCAAAAACCACCACCGAATAAGGCACCTTTAGGAAAGCAGAAAGACTCCAAACCGAGTGCAGGAAAACTAGTTAGAACCATAACCGGGAAAGTTGTTCGACTTATTAAAGTCTGGATACCTAAGGGACTAATCGCTTGTGGACCCAAGTAAATGTGGGTACCAAATAGTTGTAAATATATATATTTTGCATGATATGAAGAAACGGCTAAGAAACTCCGAGTGGTACCTGGATAGCGGTTGCTCCAGACACATGACTGGGAACAACAACCTTCTAACTGACATCAGAATAGAAACCGGTGCAATGATCACCTTCGGTGACAACTCAGAAGGTAGAACTGTGGGCAAGGGTAAGATTGTCCATGGTAATTTAATAATTGATAATGTACTCTTAGTTGAAAACCTGCATTTTAACCTGTTAAGCATTAGTCAAATGTGTGATGCTGGATACACTTTAGAATTTCTTAAACATGCATGCTTAGTTAAAAACTCTCAAGGTATCATAATACTAACCTGAAATAGGTTCGGAAATATTTACAAGGTAGAATGGAAAAATAAAGTAGAATACCTTGTTTGCATGGTGGTTAAAACCGATCAAACCTGGCTGTGACATAAAAGTCTGAACCACTTAAACCTGAAAACTTTAAACTATATCCGCGGTAAAAAGCTGGTTGAAGGAATTCCTGATATAGTATTCAATAAGGATAAGGTCTGTTCAGCATGTCAAATGGGTAAACAAACTAAGTCAACCTTTAAGAGTAAAGGACACATTCAATCTAACCGATGCTTAGATCTCCTTCACATGGACTTATTTGGATCAATTAGGGTCGTCAGCCTAGGAGGTAAGATGTATATGGTAGTTGTTGATGATTATTCTAGGTATACATGGGTAATATTTCTGGCATCCAAACGTGAAACAGTATCAAATTTAATTATACTGCTTAAACGTTTGCAAAATGAAAAATCAACACGCATCAACAACATTAGGAGTGATAGAGGAATCGAATTTATAAATAGTACTCTAAATGTATTTCTTGATGAATCTGGTATTAGACACGAGTTGTTTAGTGCTAGGACTCCTCAACAGAACGGCCTGGCTGAGAAAAGAAACCGAACTCTCAAGGAAGCCGCACGGTCCATGATAGCCGATTCGGGTATTGCCCATAAATTCTGGGCTGAGGCTATCAATACTGCATGTCACACACAAAACCGGTCTCTGATTAACAAGTTTCAAAACAAAATACCTTATGAAGTATACTTTGATAGGGTTCCTAACCTCAAGTATCTTAAGATTTTCGGTTGTAAATGTTATATTCACATAAATGGCAAAACCTATCTATCTGCCTTTGATGCAAAATCCGATATTGGGATCATGTTAAGTTACTCAGCAGTTAGTAAAGCCTATAGAGTATACAATACTAGAACTTTAACCGTGGAGGAATCACTTCATGTTGTTTTCGATGAATCGGTTGAAAGCAACACTACATCATCCTTTAATCTACACAACAGATTGGAAAATAACAATATTCATTCTGATAGTGAAGATGAGATTCCGGTTTTTAGACGGTTTGTCCATGACCAAATGGGTAATGATGAAACCCAGCCGGATCAAGCTGTCCCACGGCAGGAAGCTGACACCTCGGTTCAAACTGAGGAAATCGGTCGGTTTGACACTCTTGTTCAGCTTACCGATATGTCTAGCCTTGATCAAGTAAACGGTGATTTGGTAGACGCTCCTGAACCGAATCTCAAAAGGAACACAAATCATCCTCCTGAGTTAATTATAGGTGACCCTTCAGAACCCGTTCGAACTAGGCGACAAATCCTGGAGGAATACTTCAATTCCGCTTTTATATTCCAGATTGAGCCGAAAAGAATGGATGAAGCATTGTCAGATCTGGATTGGATTTTGGGAATGCAAGAAGAGTTAAACCAGTTTGAGAGAAATAAAGTCTAGAACCTAATACCTAGACCGAAAGATCAACCAGTCATAGGTACAAGATGGGTATTTAAAAATAAACTCAATGAAGACGGTTTGGTCACGAGGAACAAATCCAGATTAGTGGCACAATGACACAAACAGGAAGAAGGCATTGACTTTGAAGAATCATTTGCTCATGTAGCTAGGATTGAAGCCATTAGGATTTTTATGGATTTTGCTGCATTCAAAAATTTTAAGGTTTTCAAATGGATGTCAAAAGTGCATTTTTTAATGGTGAACTACGTGAAGAAGTATATGTTGAACAACCACCCGGTTTAAAAAATGCTGACCTGCCTAATCATGTGTACCGCTTAAACAAAGCACTGTACGGTTTAAAGCAAGCTCCTAGAGCTTGGTATGATACACTAACCGCATTTCTATTAAAACATGATTTTACCATCGGTTCGGTGGACAAAACACTATTTAAATTTGAGAAAAAGGAACATATCCTACCTGTTCAAATATATGTAGATGATATTATCTTCGGTTCAACCGATCCTAAGCTATGTGATAAATTCTCAACCTTGATGACTAACAAATTTGAAATGAGTATGATGGGAGAATTAAGCTTCTTCCTAGGTCTTTAGGTTAAGCAAATCGACGGAAGAACTTTCATCAGTCAACCCAAATATACAAAGGAACTTCTAAAGAAAATTGGGATGGATACATGCTCCTCAGTCGCTACTCCAATGAGCTCATCGGTCAAATTGTTCAAGGATGATGATGGTTAGGCAGTAGACCTGACAGCTTACCGAGGAATCATCGGCTCTCTCCTATACCTGACAGCAAGTAGAACGGATATACTATTTGCAGTCGGTGTGTGTGGAAGATTTCAGGCTAATCCAAAACAGTCTCATTACACAGCCGCAAAGCGAATTTTGAAATACCTAAAGGGAACCCCTGAAGTCGGTTTGTGGTATCCAAAAGACTCATCATTTAACCTCACAAGTTATTCAAATGCAGATTATGCAGGTTGTAAAGTTGACAGAAAAAGTACTAGTGGAACATGCCAATTCCTAGGAGATCGGCTTCTTTCATGGCACAACAAGAAACAAACATCGGTTGCTACGTCAACCGCAGAAGCTGAATATCTGGCAGCCGGAAGTTGCTGTTCACAACTTCTATGGATCCAACAACAACTGAAGGATTTCGGTATCACAGCTGAAGAGTCTCCGATATTCTGTGATAACACAAGTGCCATAGCAATCACTTACAATCCGGTTCTACATTCTAGAACCAAGAACATCGACATAAGGCATCATTTCATCCGGAAACATGTCATGTTGAAGCATATCCGGCTGGAATACGTATCAACAGAACAACAAGTAGCCGATATCTTCACAAAGCCTCTGCAGGAAGCTATGTTTTCTCACTTCAGACTCATACTTGGCTTAACTGATATAAACCAACTTATCTCTAAAAATGTCTAAAAGGGAAAATCGGTTCGGACAGACAAAACCGGTAGTTCCTCCTAACTTGTCGGAATCCGAATTCACCAAGGTACCTATTGAAGAACCGCTTTGTCTATCAGTTAGAATAAACCGACCGGTTACTTAGTGCATGCACAAATTAACCGCATCAGAACAAATAACCGAAAACCGACCGGTTTGGAAATAATGTACTCCAGATTATTTGTCATCCGAACAAAAGTGGAATAATTATCTGTGTTAAAACTTATCTGTTCTAAAAAGATACCTTTTAAAAAAAAATAGTCATACCTCAAAAGACGTAAAGATATGATATCTTTCACCGTCCAGGTCTATGACTCACATCCTAGGTTGTAGACATGCTTATTTCATGCAATTTGTCTTATCTTATGGTCAATATAATACATTAACTTTCACCCACTAGATAATACTATCATCCCTCCACTAATATATAACTTAGGAAAACTTCAGACAAAATATTCACAAGTATCAACTTATCCTCTCACTAAGACAAAAATGTCTCAATTTCTAAACATCCTTCAAGTTGATTTCGATTCATTTCAAAGTACAGAGCACTATGAAATCTTTAAAATGCTCAAGTCAGTTGAAGATACCGGCCTAAAATCCTTCCTAGATGACAAACATGTCATCTTTCCGGAAACTGTCCTAGAGTTCTTCTATAACGCTAGGGTTTTTCGAGGTACACCTCATTTCGACACCCACATTCAGTCCAAGGTCGGAGGAACCGTGTTCGATTTCACAGAAAGTGACTTCGCCAGATGCTTCAATCTTCCGAAGCAAGGGCTCACCGACCTACATGTTCCGGCTGAACTAAAGGCTGAAATTTCCTTAAGCTTCTCTCGGTCAAACCGTCCGGTTAGTGACCATGGTGCTAGGTCATCACTGAGGGCTGAATACCAGCTCCTCAATGACATCATCGGTCGAGGCATCCTAGGAAAGGATGTGATCAACACCTATTGTGCTACAGTTTTTAACATGATGACGACCATCACAACAGATACGCCGGTCAACTAGTCTAGGGTACTGTTCGATGTCATAATCTGGATGATCGGCATTCGCCAAAACGGCCTCATCCCCCAGATCAGCTGCCTACTTTTGGAACTTGGGGTTTCCACTCTGTCCGGGTGAAGGGTTGAACCAGGCCCAGGTCATAACCAAGGAGGTTTCCGACTCATTCTATGAGCGGTTCGAGAAGGCATGGAAGAGGAAGAACCGACACCTCAACTCCTCCGGCAATTAAGTAACTCATTCCCACAACCGGTCATTTTGCTGCACGAACCGGTTATATCACTATAATCATTTCGGCTTAGACTACGTTTCTTTTCGGTTTTCACTATGTCTACTTCGGTTTCTTGTATCTCTCTTTCATTTAATGAAAAGTAACTTTCAACTTCCAACTACATGGGAAATTACACAAACTTAGTTACTTTCTAACTAGATTCTCTACCTCGAGCTCCGCAACCGGTCAAAAGTAACTTCTTCCCAAGGAGTTTTGAAAACATAAATATTCCATTCATAAATGAGACAAAACTGAATTTCAGCATTAAATACCTCGATTTTTCCTCCAATTTCAGATCTATATAAGGAACCCCACCATATCTTCAAATCAAAATTTCTTAAACTCTCTCTCTCTTAGCAAAGTCTGAAAGCATGTCGAGCCGAACAATAAGGAACTACTTGAGCATTGATTTCGACTCATGCCTTGAATATGATGATTTGGAAACGAAGGAACTCATGTTTGAATCACTAATCGATACCGGCCTTCATGACTTTCTCGAAGAATCTGGGCCTATGCTCATTCCAGAAGTACTGGAATTCTTCAACAATGCACACATAAGTGATGATGTCATTGTCTCCACGGTGAGAAGGCACACCATCTCTCTGGACGAATCCGAATTTGCTCAAATGTTCAATCTGCCCACCGAAGGGTTTTCCGACTTGCCATCCAGGGTGGGAAGCGCTGCGACCGACTATTCGAAACTGTTCTCCGGAACCGAGGTGCCGGTGGAGAACCACGGTCTGAAAACCCGCCTTACCCACCACATCCAACTCCTTTACGAGATTGTCAACCGATCCATCATTTGCCAATCTCCGAACCAACACTACTCCAAGAGGGTTTTCGACATGATGACCTACATTGTCAGCAACACCTCTATAAATTGGTCATCAGTCCTCTTCCAAAACCTGAGGACCTTGGTCGAGACAAAGAAAGGTCTCGGCTATGCTCCCACATAAGCCGGCTCATTCTTGAACACAATTCAGATTTTGGACCGGGTACACCTGTGTACCTATCAAACGTTCTCAATAAGGATGGGGTGGAGGACAAGCTCTCTAGAATCGTTATTACATAAGTCATAATCATGTATCTTATATTTTTCAAACCGATCAATGTATCGGTTTCTATCATGTATCTTTTCTTTCAATGATTATCAGATTCTAAAGCTTGATAACCGGGTCAAAATTCGCAATATTAGAATATCTATCTAAATAACCAACCGACTAAAAACGCTAACTACTTCGTTGAAAAATCCGGTCAAAATCGAAAACTGCATCCTCACGGTTAAATAACTGACTCACTTAATAAACGGTTACAAGAAAAATCGCTTCATCGACGGTTAAATAACTACAATCAAAAGCCCGCTCAAAACCTTTGGAGGGAAAATTCCAGCCCATCAATTCGCGCCCATAAATTTCCGCCCATCACTTCCCTCCCATCAATTCACGCCCATGGGCTTTGGAGAGAAACTTCCCGCCCAAACCTAATGTGACGGTTCGCGGCGGTTGGAATTCCAAACCGCGACTATAAATAGGGTCCTTAGCCATTTTCTTTAACTCTCACGCGAATCGGCTTTCTCTCTCTAGGAACTCAAATCTTTCATACACTCTCAATCCTTCGATCTCTCGTTCAACTACTACAATGGGTCGCGAATCCGTGCTGTTCAAACACATCGTCCATGTTGATTTCGAGGAAGTTCGGGCGAACGGTTCGGCGGAGGCAAAGCGGGTGTTAACCCAGATCTCCGAGTCCGGTCTTGAAGACTTTCTGAACGGGCCATTCGTCCTATATCAGGATGCGGTCAGCGAATTCTTCCTAACTGCCTTCCTCACCGAGGGAACAATCATCGCAACTATATGCGGTCAACGACTCACACTGACGGAGGAGTCGGTCACTGAAATACTACATCTGCCATCCGAGGGGAGCGACTTCTCGGTGACCATAGACGAGGAACCCTCCAGGCGGCTTGCCGGGATCAATCGGACACAAGGGTCCCTATCGCGGTATCCGGTAAGAAATCATCTCTTAAACATGAATATAAACCGTTGTGCGATATCTTCACAAAATCGGTTCAAGCAAGAGGAGGCAACTTTGACAACCTCACCCGGATAAAAATTGAAATGATTGCTGATTTGGTCAACGACATCAAAATCAACTAGGCGAAGGTGGTTTTCACAATCCTATGTGAGATGGTGGATCCGACATCCAATCGGTCATGGGGATACGCCATCCCACTAAGTAAACTGATGCGTCACTTCAACATAAACACCGGCCCCGGTGTTTTCCTCGCCCCCAGCAAAGTCCTGAAATCTCATCAATTCATTAAACCGGAGGACAAGCAAAGCAAAAAGAAGGCCTCCGGTTCGACGAGCGGCCGAAAGAAGAAAGGGGATAGTAAGAAAACGGTTCCGGTCAAAGAAAAATCCGGAACCAAGGGGGATAGGCAACCAACCGGATCGGCTAATCCGCTGTCCGACACCCCCAACACTGAAAATTCGGCATTCAGCTCTAACCGAACAATCTTATAACACACCGGAGAAGATCGGACCGGTAAAGGGAAAGGACCGATAGTCGAGGAACAATCGGTCCGACAGGTTTATGTTAATGCTGTCTCAGACAGACATCGAGAGGAAGATGAATCCGCGGATGAACAAACTCGGCAAATGGCCGAGGACCTCGTCAGCAGGATCATGGACGAGATTCATGAGCAGGCTTACACGGCAAGTGACGTCTATTATCAATGGGCCCTACATCGGCATCAAATATTCTACAAAAACATGCTACCGGATCTCACCATTTTCCAGAATTCGAGAAACTAGTTGAGATGGAGGAGGAGAAAGTCAGCCTCATAAAGGCTAAGACTGTCATGACCGCCCTAGGACGAAGTAGGATGGTCGAACTGCATGCTCGGTTACTAGGGCTCACCGAACACATTCGACGTCTCCAAGAAAAGCACATTCCAGGAACACCGGACTCTCAACTTGAGATCTTGGTGTTAGACTTGCTAGAGGTCAAGGAATGGGAACTGACCGAGGAGATGGTACGGCTTGAAGCGGAGCCCGAACACCGGAAGACGTCGAACTTCTCCAGATCTCCACATGAGGACGAGGGCGGTCCGAATCCGAACGAAAATAAGCATTCTTCCCCTCCACCAGAACAAGAAATCAACATGACCGAACTCAGGACGGGTACACCGCTTACCGACCAACGAGTATCTGTTGAAACCGGGGATTCGATGCCGGCTATAACGGAAGAGAGGGTAAAAAACCTCATCGAAGAATTTGTCAACACCGCGATCTGGCCGTGGCAAAAGAAGATCAAAGAAACTGCGGCTAAATCAGTCGAGATGATTGAGTCGACGAACAAGGAGCTCAAATTCGCGGTCGACCGGATCACGTCTGTTGAAGAGAATTACGGCAATACGGATCAGTTGTACGACGGTCATCTTGACAGAACCAAGGCATTGGAGGAGATAACTCTGAAGCTGGTGACCGACCTCGCTTCTGTCAGCCAAAAGGTCGCTATGATGGAACAATCTCAAGAAACAACCGATCAAAGGCTGAAGAAGGTTGATGAGGAACTGGATCAATCCGGTACCCAAGCCGGATCTGATCTTCAGAGGGTGGTAACGCTTGAAGAAAGGCATGCCAAGATCGAAGCCGATCTAAAAGCGGTCACCGAACAGGTGGCGGAGTTAATAGAGGCAAAGTTGGCTGTCGATAAGGCACTTGAGGAGGCAAATGATCTCGCGACCCAGAAGATTCAAGATGCCCTGGACGAGCAGGTACGGACTCAGAAGGAAACAGTACTAGCAGATGCGACCCTGGCCGGTCATATACAAACAATCGAGAACAGTGCACCGACCATCGCAATTCAACAAAATAAAGATGCTATTCGGTTAATGGTCCAACAGGAAACTTATAATGAGTTCGCCAAGGCTCACAAGAAGTCCAAAGCGGTTGCTTCCCCTTCCGTTCCGGTTACACGAAAGAGAAAGGCTGCTTCGAAGAGGGCGGAAATCACGACACTGTTGGACAGAGTCACTGATCCAATTATTGATCCTTCATTCAACCCGGTTTTGCAAGCCGATGAAGATTTCGAGGAAGAAGTCGAGCCACAGCTCAGAAGACAACGAGGTTTTGATGCGGTTCCAATTAGATCGTTCGCTCAACCGATCTCTCCCTTTACCGACACTTCAGGCGGTCAAGGATCCTCATCCAGGCAAGTTTCAGCGGTCAAGGGAAAAGCGACTAATGAACAGCTGGAAAAATTTCTGCCGCCCAGATCGAAGAAATAGGGGCTTTATTTACTTTGTTTACTTTTGTTTACTTTAGTTCTATATATATAAAGTATTTTCGCCTTAGTATATTTCTTCTATATATCAAATATTTTTGGAAATCGACATACTTTTGCATTCTTACAGAATTTTGAATATTTTAAATAAAATAATCAAAAAGGGAGAAATTATTAGATAAATTAAAAAAATTTTCCAAAATTTTTCTCAAAATTTTCCAAAATTTTTCTCAAAATTTTCCAAAATATTTCTCAAAATATTCCAAAATTTTTTGAAAAATTCTCCCAAGTCAGTTTCCAAAAATTCGGCCAAATAAAATCTTAAAAACAACCGGCCTACATTTGCATTTTTATAGAGTTTTGAATATTGTAAATAAAATAATCAAAAAGGGAGAAATTGTTAGATAAAATTAGATAGGTTAAATAGAACTTAACAAAAACAAACTTCTTGTGTAGGAAACAGTCAAGTTACTCAACCGGTCAAGTTACTCAACTGGTCAAGTCACTCAACCGGTCAAGCAATCCAACCGAACAAGAACCTAACCGAACAAGAAGATAAGACCGGTCAAAACAGAAGGCCAAAATCATTGAACATTCGGTCAATCAGAAGCTATAGAAAAACCGGAAGTCATCCAGTTAACATAAACAATCGACTAGTACAAATAGATACTTCAAGTATCTGTTGGGGATGATACCGAAGGGACAGACTTTAGTATTTCCATATTCATACAAGTCTGAGGACAGTCTGCAGGCTGCAGAAGATCGTCCGACAAGATCTTCTCACTCCAGGATAAATTAGAGACGCAATCTTCCAGGTACAGGCAACTGTCCAACCGATAGTTTCCATATTGAGTAAAAGACAAACCACTTCCGCGCTTGAACTCGGTTCAAGGGTTTGTGACAGTTTGTGTAGTATTGAAATCCTGGTGTTAATCTCTAACCGGATTAACCACCAACCTTTGAGTGAGACGCAATAACCAGCCAGACCCCGGTTCCCTATCCTCGACCTAGATCCTATCACATTTTCATTTAAAAATCTCAGTATAATTTAAAACAATATATCAAATATCAACAATTTTGTTTTGGTTTGTCTCTTTAGAATGATTTAAATGGATAAGTGTCTTTATGATAGAAATCTAAAGAACAAAACATCTAGTCTAAATTTGCGATTTTAAATGTTAAAAATAAGACATTTTATTTTATTTCTCTGTATTTGTTTGTGGGTTAACTTTATGAATAATTAAAATATATGTTGGTAGTTACTATTTGATTTTTTTAAAAAATTTCAGACTTTTCACTTAACAATTACAATTTGCTCAGTTTTTTTCATTTAAGCGGTTTTTTTTCGGTTTGATCGGAGAAGTGACATATGATTATTTATATTCCGTGCCTAGACTACACCCCCAAAAAATAATTAAATATATAAACGAAAATCTATTACGGTATAAGTTATATATAATATATATTTTTTAATCTATTTAATAAATTAGTTAATAGATCAAACCGACTAATTGGCAATTTGAAATTTATATTATTGGATATCGTATTCTTTATCGCGTTTGATCACACAAACACTTATACAATATTTTATTGTTAGGTAGAAGGAGAGAAAACTTATCATGAGAGGGTAGCATGATTCTTAGCAATATTGAAGTTGAGGTATGTTTTCACTAATTTGTTTTATGAAAAAAGTCCATGTTATTTGTTTAAGTACAACGAAATAAAACATGACATTAGAAAAATAAAAATAGACAAAAAGAGAGAAAAATAATTATAGACCACATACAACAAAAGAATTAACAAGCACAAAAGTTTTAAAGAAGGGAGATGATTACTTCAACCGACTCCACGAACTTTCCAAAACAAATTTTAAATAGTGTCATATATATGTAATTATATATTATATATTTATTGTTAACTTTTAGATCCTTAAACTCATTAAGGTCTTGTTTGATGAATGGTTATTTGGATTTAATCCAATTCCTTGTTTGAGGAAGGAAATAACCCTTTATCCTATCATCACAAATTATCAACACAAATACCAAATTGTTTTATTTAATTCATATTATTCAATTAAAATTCACTTAGTATAAAATATATTTTATATATTTAACCCAAAGATATCACTTAGACCATCTCCAACCCAGAAACCCATTCTCAAACTAAATACAGTTTCACATAAAACAATGATTCATCTCTAACCAAAAAACTCATTTACAAACTCAAAAAAATATTCTTAGAATATTCCTTAATTACACTAACTTTTTAACCTAATTAATTTTTTCTGTATATTTATAACCTTTACATATTTAAATCTCCTATCTTTTTTCTTATTCATTTAATAAAATTAAGATAAAATTAATTATATATCAATAACTCATACACAACAAAATAAATATTACTAAAAATAAATTATATAAACAAGATTAATATATAAATAAATTATATAGAAAAATAAAATTAAACTTATAACTTTAAACTCAGTTGGTAAATATTAAAATATATTAAGAACTGAAGTTTATAAAAATTATCTTTTGGTGGATGAATAGTAGAAATGCATATATGTGTTTTCAAGAGAGAGAAATTGATAAAAAAAAATTATGAGCTTGTTGGTGAGTTGGAGCTTCTAAACCCAAAATTGCTTATGCCGTTAGGTTGGAGATGGTGTTATTCATCAAATAATATTTTTTTCAAAAATACTACAACATTAAATAGGCTCTAAGGCCGGATTGGATTGGATAATAGATGTTCTCTATGAAATAAAGAAAATAGTCTACTCTTCCTACTATGCAATAGAAAATATATCCAAAGAACAAAAATTACTTCTTAAGGGAGGTAACATGTAGTAAATCTTATATACAAATTAATTTGTTAAATTAAATATAGTCAAATACAAATTTAATGTTAATTGATTGTAGGCAATGTATGAATTTGAGGCCTCTTATGCTAAGGAGTTGATTTTGAATGAGAGTGAGTATTGTTAAGTTCTCTTTGAATTAATGGGAAAGAAAAAGAGAATATTAAACAAAATGAAATTATATCTTTTTGATGTATAATCTTGATTAATAAAAATATGATTAACATAAAATAAATTTTGATATTTTGTTATGAGAATATAACTTGAAAAATAGTGTTACAATATTTTGGAGACTCTTTGTCAAGATATTGGTATTGATCTTGTTGAGACTTATTTAAAAATGGAGTTGGACACTAAAGTTGGCCAATAAAGTTGTAAAAGGAGTATATGATTGAACAATGTAATTATAATACTTTTGATCTAAGGGAATAAAATTAAATTAGTTGAAATTTATTTTCCTGTTTAGATATTAGATCTAAATTAAATTTATGATATTAAAATAAATATTATAAGAAAATACCTATATTATATATTCAATTTGATGTATGTATAAAATGATCACTACAATTATGTGTTTCATGAATATGGGCACGATTATATTAAATTCTCTTGAAATGATTAAATTATATTAAAATTATAATATATTGAATATATAATTTATTATAACGAAATAAATTTAAAACTCTTAAAAATATATAGAAAATTATGGTTATATTATATATTTATTTTGTCTATTATCAAATAAAAAAAATATGTTAAATAGGAAAATTTGATTGAAAATCTCATATGAGATTATTTGTAATTGATAAATGTATGAAGAAAATTCTGAAATTTGTGAAAAAATGTAAAGATTATAACTAACTATGTATATTTTAAGCATCACTAAAGTTAACACATTAACCAATAATGAGAAAAATGAAGTGAAAATATTTTATCAATTGAAATTAAAATTTAGGTTAGATATTGTTTTTATTACTTTAGTCATTATTCTAATGAGACAAAATAAAAAGGGTTTGTGATATTGTTCTAAATTATAAGGATATTGATAAATTAAAATTACTTTTTATTTTAAAAATGAATTAGAAGTTGATTTTGTGTTGATAATTCCAATAAAAATTATGTTTATAAAATTTTTTGATTAACCTAAATTGGAAGAATTATAATAATCAACAAGAAAAAAATTCTCCAGCATCAATGAGTCTTGAGTGAGTCAACTCAAGAATAGAAATGAAATGCCTCTAGCCCGAATGGGCGTGCTTGGTCAAATATTCATCTCTAGATAAATATTGAAGGTATTATCAATTACTCACTAAATTTAAAGGTTGTGAAGGTAAATATTCTTTTTGTTATTAGTGTTGGGGTATATACCACTTTTGTATGAATATATTAAGATAAATAATAATTAAGTTCCTGAAAATATTACAAACTATAAAAATATAACAATTCTAACCATATGTACAATCTCGGGGAAGCAAATAAATATATATTTGATGATGGACTTACTTTTAATCATTCTCATTATTAAAAATTATTTACTATAATTGTTTTTAGCCAAACAAAAACTGGACAGAAACATTAAGATATTATATTCTTTAGAATTTAATATTTTTGTGCTCAATGATGTAAGATCATTCTTACTATGTATTTTTTTTTTTATAAGAATTTTCTATTTATAGCATGAGCAATCTTAACCTAATAAAGAATAAAGTTCAAACATAGACCAAATATATTTTGAAACAATAAAAAAGAAATATATTAATGATTCAAAATTTAAAAAAAACTCAATAATATTAATATTTATAAATATTTGGAAATGTAAATATCATGAAACAACAACCATATAAGATGATATCCATAAATATATTATCTTATAAAGTATTAAATTATTTAATGTTTAATTGTGTAATCTCATTCTTGTAGATATCTCTACTAATGATATTCAGTCTTTCATTAAAATGTTTAATCATGAAAAAAATAGACAGTAAAAATATTGATAATTTAAAATAACAAAGAAAATTATTAATAATAACATTAAAATTTTTTTGAAATATAAATATCATTAAACTAGAACTATAAAATATGTAAGTAATTTTAGTCTCATTCCTAATAGAATATTAGCATATCTAAAATTCTTAAACCGACTAAACCGTTCAAAATGAATCAAAACTGTAATCATTTGTTTCTTTTAGGAATTAAAGGAGAACCAAAATGACACTTATGACCCTTATTAGACTCAAAGTGCTTCCAGATGAAATCATAACCGTTATAATTAAATTGAATATCAAATCATTCATTCTAGTTTTATTTGTATCAATTTGATCATAATTTTAGTTCAGTGTCATTGAAACAGCTCAAACCGACCAAATGTTTAAATAAGACAAGAGTGATAATTAAACCTTAAAATGACATTAATGAATAATGTATTATAAATATTATGTTATTAGTGTGATGTTTAATTTTGAAAAAATATGAGTATAATGTAATTATGTTTTAGAAACATATTTTTTTGTTTAGTGAATCTTATAATTATAAATTTTTTTATATAAATGTAATATAATCTTATTTATAAGAGTTCTTTAACAAATTATATCAGTGAACTTTATTAATGACATTATTGATATATGTTATATATATTGTTTATACCGTTTTTTCTAAATGTTTAAAAGACTTTAGACGTCTGCGTCTAATAGACGCCTATCCATCTAAGAAGCAATGAATGTGGGAAGTAAGTTCGAAATCTAACTACGTACGAGTATGTCGTTAGACTTCTCATATTCAGGCGAGTGAGACAGGCGAGTGAGACAGTTGTCTACTACTACATTATCTGTCTATGTATTATTCCCGCCAAAAATTGAACAGTCATTTCTCCAATAACTTGAAGACATGTGTCTCTCAAAGTTACAAGAATGACTAAAATTTATTAAATCCCTCTATATAACGCATTACATTAATGATAAACTTTCATAATTATTCTTAAATATTGGATTTATTGGGAACCGGTTTTTACGTTTTTGACAGTCCATCTACTTGTTGCTTTTAATAGTCTTAAATCAGTCTATTTCTATAAAAGAAACGTTCATATTCAAAGGAATTTAATATATTTCTTGTGAATCTTTCGCATTCACTCTCTAAGAAATCTTCTTGTCTTTCTTAGTATTCTGAATCCCCATCTCTCAAAAATTCATCAAAATGGGATATCTTGCGCCATCTACTCTTCAGATAGATTTTGATTATGTGTCGACCTTGGTAATTCCTGAAATGGTTACCATATTTGAATCCCTTAAAGCATTGGGCCTTGAAAATTTTCTTAGGGCTCCTATCATTATTCACGAACCTGAGGTCTATGAATTCTTTGTGTTTAGAGGTATATACGACAACAGGCTTGTCGTAGAATTTTTTTTTTGATGATTATGCTGGCTTTTGTGAAGAATCCTTCGCACGCTTGTTCGATATTCCAACAGAGGGGTTGAGTTCTCCACATCTTCCGATGAAGTCTTATCTGAGATAATTCTTGACTTCTCAAACATAACTCTTTATGGGAATCTAATCCTTGTCGAAACACACAAACTAAAGTTTGCTCTAAAAGTTGAGTTTTCACTGCTCAACGATATCATCTCCAAGTCCCTTTTGGCTAAGGGCTTCACCAACTCATACTCGAAGACAGTCTTAGAGATAATGATTGCTATCACAAAGGAGACAGCAATTAACTGGTCGAAAATCATTTTCAAAAACTTGGTGGAAATGATCTCTCCTGAAAGGAGGCAACCCGGGTATGCTTCCTCGCTCAGCATGCTGTTTCCAACTCTCCTCTCAAATATTGGGGGACATGGGGTCCTCATTAAGTCTTCTAGAGTCCTGAACTACCGAAGAGTTCTCGATTATGTTCTCAGGTAGGAAGGATTAAGCTCAAAAGAAGAAATTAGGAGATCCTTTTGGCCGAAAGATCTTATTATGAATCTATCCCTCCCGATGATCTTAAAAAGGGGGAAAAGAAGTGGCCTTAGGCCCAGGGTGAATAAAGGGTAGAAAGGGATGGAAAAAGACCCAATCTTTTTGTTATTTTTGGGAAATTTTCATTTATGTTATCTCCTCTAGAAGGGTAGAAAGTATGAATATATGATCTTTTGTTTATTACTGCTTTCCTGTTTATCGATTATGCCTATTTGTCTTAATACTTTTAACTAAGTTTTGACATCATGAAAAATGAGTAAATTGTTGGGTCAAATTATTTTGACTAAAATAATTAAGAGAATAAGCGTATTTTATGCTGACTTTATTTTGATTATCTGTGATTAAAACTTAGTTGTGAATAAAGCTAAACTGTATATTTGTTTTGTGCAGTTGCAGGTGCATCAGACTATGTTAATTTAAAAGTGGTCAAAGCAGGCTAAATAAACGTGTTATTTAGTTAGACGTGGTCTAATGGGTAACGTAGTTAGACGTGGTAATCTAACTCCATTAGACATGGTCTAATGGGTAACGTAGTTAGACATGGTAGTCTAACTCCATTAGATAAATTAATTTAAGAAGTATATTTTAATATTAAATTTTGATCATTTAAAAAATAATTAAAATTAAATTAAAATAACAAATTTTACAAAATAAGTAACTTTTTAAGTAACTGTAATAAACTAATTCATCTAGTTGATTATAGTATTGAGGTTAATATTGAATAATTAATAAATAATTGATAAAATTGATGTTAGACAAAACAAAATATTTTATACATATTACAAATATATTTATAAATGTACAATGGCCCAAAAGAACCCTCACATAAATTTTGCTATAATTATTTTACTCTCTTTTGTCCTCTTCTTTTCATATTATTGTCGTATTGGTTTTTAATTTCTCAAAAAAATTATATGAACAAGTTGAGATAGAGTTACGTTAAGATTCAAATTTTATTTAAATGAAACTGCTAAAGATGTTAATGTCGATGATGATCTATATTGAAACTAAGGGTTTTGGTGTGTATCGCCTCTATTACCGTGCCCCACCGCTGTCTACCAGCACCGCCTTCTTCTCCATTTCCCAATTATTATTTTCTATGTTTGCTTGTAATCTTCTAAAATGTGTAATTTATATGGCACTTATTATCTCCTTTTATTTTCAAGTTTGTGTTAATAACTATGATCAATTTGTGGAGCTTATGATTTATTAATGGTTCTTGCTCATCTTTATCTGAATTAAGGAAAACCAAGTTTTTCTATATCTAATCTCTTAAATTAAGTCTTTGAAAACTAAGCAATAAATTTTTAAAAGTAATTTTATTTTGATTTATAAATTTTAACACCTTTTATGAAATAAAATAAAATTAGTTGAAATTTGTTTTTTCTGTTTAGATATTAGATCTAAATTAAATTTATGATATTACAAATAAATTTTACAATAAAACACATATATTACATATTAAATTTTATATAGGTATAAAATAATCACTACAATTATGTGTTTACTGAATTTGGGCACGATAATACTAAATTGTTTTTAAATGATAAAATTATAAACAAATTGTAATATATTGTAAATTAAAATTATTATAAAGAAATAAATTTAAAAATCATATATAATACCAAAAATATTTGATATCATATATTAATTTTTGTCTATTTTCAAATTAGAGAAAAAAAATGATAAATAAGAAAATTTGGATTGAAAATTACATATCAAATTATTTGTAACTGATAACTGTATCATGAAAATTATGAAATTTGTGACAAAAACGTAAAGAAAAGTAACTAACTATGTATATTATTTATTTTTTAAGTAGCTAAAATAATGAAAAAATAATTTGAAAAATGAAAGTAAAAATATTTTATCATTTGATATCACACTTTATTCTTAGGTAGCCATACAAATCATTGTAATGACACACAAGGAAAATAATTGATGTTTGTGATAGTGTTATAAATTAGAGGGTTATTGATAAAATAAAATGACAATTTTAATGAAAAATAATAAGTAGTTGATAAAGCCAAAAATAATTTATTAACCAGACAGTAACAAAATAATTTTTTTCATTGATAAATCTGAAAAAAATCAATTTTATAATTTGTTTTGATTGATCTAGACTAGATGAATAATTATAATCAATTTGTACTGTGCAAAGACATGAAAATTTAACCTAATAAAGAATAAAGTTTAAACATAGATCAAATATATTTTGAAAAAATAAAAATTAAATATATTAATGATTCAAAATTTTAAGAAAATTCAATAATATTGTAAAATATTTAAAAATGTAATTATCATCGAACAACGATATTCTCTTCTTGAGTTTTGAATTGTTTAATTCTTAATTGTGCAATCTCATTCTTTTAGATGATCCCAACTGATATCCACTCTTTTATTAGAATGAACATCTATTAATATGTAAATGTTTAATCTAATTAAAATAAACAATATAAATTAATAAATTATGAAAGAATAAATAATAAACATATTGATAATTAAAAATAATAAAGAGAAAATATTATCAATAAGATTAAAAATTGTTTGAAATATAATTATTATTAAACTAGAACTATTTCAAATATGTAATAACATTTTATCATATTAAAGTTCTCAAACTTACTTTTTTTAAGATAATTTTTATATAGAAAATTTATATATTCACACCATCTCTAATATTTTGTATATATAAGTACTAGTAGTTGGAATAATAATAAATTTTTTTAAGATAAAATATTTTTTTACGTATTGTTTTAAAATATTATATAATATTACTTGAAAACAATATTAAGTATTTTTAATTATTTAATTTTAATCATTAAAACAAAAAATAATTTAATTTAATAAATTTAAAGAATATATGTAGTTAGTGTGATATTTTATATTTTTAAAAAAAAAAATAAAAAAAATTAGTTATAATAATATATATATAATAATATATATATATATATATATATATATATATATATATATATATATATATATATATAGTTCATATATATATATATGTTCATATATATATATATATATATGTTCATATATATATATATGTTCATATATATATATATATATATATATATATATATATATATAATATATATATATATATATATATAATATATATATATATATATATATATATATATATATATATATATATATATATAAACATATATATATATGAAATATATATATATATATATATGAACATATATATATATATGATATATATAATATATATATATGAATATATATATATATAGATGAATATATATATATCTAATATGAAACATATA
>NC_061864.1:37665547-37757110 GCF_907164915.1 Impatiens glandulifera | reverse complement strand
CGCTCTTTCAGCATTGCCCAAACAATTATTCTCTATGAATGCTTATAATCTTATAAAAAGTGTAATTTATATGATATTTTTGTATCTCCTTTTATGATCAAGTGTGTATTTTTAGATATGGTTAATGTTTTAAGCTTAAGATGTATTATGGTACTCATTCTTATATGAAACTAGGTAAACCAAAATTTCCTTGAATCAGATCTATTTTATGTATTGCAAAACTAACCAATAAAGTTAAAAAAAGTAATTTTGTTTTGATGTATAAGATTGAACAATGTCATTGTAATACCTTTTATGAAATAAAATAAAATTAATAAAATTTGATTTTTCCTATTTAAATATTAGATCTAAATTAAATTTATGATATTACAAATAACTTTTACAAGAAAATACATTTATATTATATACTCAATTTTATGTAGGTTTAAAATGATTACTACAATTATGTATTTCATTAATTTGAGAACAATTATACCAAATTATCTTGAAATGATAAAATTATATAAAAATTGTAATATATTGAAAATTTAAATTATTATAAAGAAATAAATTTAAAACTCTTATAAATTATGGAAAAAAAATAGTGATAATATATATTAATTGTTTTTATTATCGAATGAGAGAAATATTGTTAAACAAGCAAATTTGGATTGAAAATCAAATATCAAATTATTCAAATTGGATAATTGTATCAATTAATTTCTGAAATTTGTGACAAAATGTAAAAAGAGTAACTAATTATGTATATTTTTAAGCAGCGCTAAAATTATTCCATTAACAAATAATGAGAAAAATGAAGTAAAAATATTTTATCATTTGAAATCACACATTTAGGTTATATACTTTGTTTTTTAGGTTTAGCCATTCAAATAATTCTATGATATTTGTGATATTGTTATAAATTTAGGGATATTACTAAATTAAGATGACTTTTTTTGTGAAAAAGAATAAGAAGTTGATAAATTTAAAAAAAAAAAACTTTAAGCTTACTAGTTTTTTATTGACCTAATAGTAGTAAAATTATTTTTTTCGTTGATAAATTCAAAATATCATTAAGTTTATAAATTTTTTAATTGACGTAAATTGGAATAATAATAATAATCAATTTGTATCGTATCTTCTGCACAAATAGGTCGAGCCGTACAAGAATATGGAATAAAAGTCTCTAGCACGAATGAGTAAGACTTGGTCAATTGTTAATCTCTAGTTGATAATATCTACTTATGTATCTATACATCCAAATAAAAATACAACCAAAATAATGTTTTGTAAACAAATATTGATATTTACATCAATTTAAAAAGAGAATAACAAAATTTCTAAAATAATTAATAATATTTAAGGTATTATATAATATATTCAGAAAATGATAATTAAATTCCTGAAAGAATTATTAATTCCTTAATGCATTAATTTATAACCATATGTATAATCTTGCTGACACAAATAATTTTGTTTTATGATGAATTTAATGTTAATATTCTCATTCTCAAACATCATTTACTATATTAATTTTTAGAAAGAAAAAAACACTTCGCATGATAGAAACTATAGTATTGAATCTTTTTGTGCTTAATGTTAATGGTGTAAGATCAATTTTAACAAAGAAATTTTAACATATTGATAAAATATAAAATGTAATTATCATCAAACAACAACCATCTAAGATGGTAGCTATAAATATATTCTCTTCATGAGTATTGAATTATTTGATGCTTAAGTGCAATCTCATTATTTTAGATATTCCATATTACATTCAGTCTTTCATTAGAATGAACATCTATCAACATGAAAATGTTTAATCTAATTAAAAAAATATAATATAAACTAAATAAATTATGAAAGAATAAACGATAAACATATTGATAATTTAAAATGACAATGAAAAATTAACAACAATAAGATTAAAAATTATTTGAAACGTAATTATCATTAAAGTAGAACCACCAAATATGTATGTTATCTTAGTCTTAGACCTAATAGAATTTTAGCATATCTAATGTTCTCAAATCAACTAAAACGTTCAAAATGAATCGAAAGCGTTAAAAATAAATTGAATATAATATCAAATGATCAAATCGTATTAATTATGTTTTTCTTTTTTATTAATCCGATTGCAATTGTTCGGTTGGTCGATTCAATGTCATTTGAAACGCTCAAATCGACCAATTGTTTAAATAAGACTAGAACGAAAATTGAATCTTAAAACAACATTAATAAGTAATGTACTATAAATATAAGTTACAACACATATTTAAAAAAAACGAGAGAACATTGTGAATGTTGTAATGATTTATTTGTAAACTATCAAAAATATTAACTATTATTAATATTAATAGACAAATTTAATCACAATGGTTGATTGACCCTTAGTGTGAGTTTTAGTTTTAAAAACATTTAGTACAATGCAGTTATGTTTTAAAGAATACATTTTTTAATTTTATTAATATTATAATTATAACATTATTTTTATAAATATAATATAACCTTATTTATAAGTGTTCTTTTACCAATTATACTAATGAAATTAATAAATGACATTATCAATATATATTATATATATATGATTTATAAATTGTGTTAGTGGACCTTATTCATAATCATATTTATTCTTATAAATTACAAAAACTACTTTTGTTATTAACTTATATAATATATTAATCTATTTCATAAATCAAAACAATTTTAACTATTTAAACTTGATCGATCAATTGAAATAACAGGGGTTATGGAATTGTTGAAGTTATCGACATGAACAAAAACAACCGTTGAGATGGTCATTTTGAAGGAAATGCATATTCAAAAGTTGTTTACTATTTTTGTAGATATTATCAAGGTCTTAAAAGAGGAGACTATTACATATGGGACATCATAAAGTATGCAAGTCAAAGTTTAGATTTATTGAATATATTGGAATATTTGGGTTAATAAAAAAGTTGTTAAGATATCTTAGAGAAAACTCTAGATATAGAATAGAAAGAGACGATAAAACTTATGGGTCATCCGATATTGACGAATACATTTAGGCTATAGAACATTGACTAATGCAACTGAGGCATCTCTGGCATTGTGTAATGCATATGGACCATCTTGCATTGACTAATGCATATGTGTCATAAAGCATTGACTAATATATCTAAGTCATCTATAACATTGACTAATACATTCGGTCCATATTTGACATTATCCAATGAATCTATGCCATCCAACATTGATGAATTTATATGGGCCATCCGTTATTGACTAATGAATTTTGGCCATATATGACATTGAGTAATGTATTTTCATTGACTAATGTATATAGGCAATCTGACATTGACTAATACAACTAAGTCATCTCTAGTATTGAGTAATGCATATAGTTCATCTTGCATTAACTAATGCATTTAGGTTTCTAGGATTTACTAATACATTTTGACCACCTCTAGCATTGACTAATGCAATTGGTTCATCTCTAACATTTAAGAATAAATTTTGTCCATCCGATATTGACTAATGAATCTAGGCCATCCAGCATTGACGTTTGTATCTAATCCATCTAACATTGAAGAGTGCATTTGGGCTATTCGACATCGACGAGTGCATCTAGGTAATCCGGCATTGATAAGTATATTTGGGTCATCTATCATCGACGAGTGCATCTAGGCTATCCAACATCGACGAGTGCATCTGGGTCATCCGACATTCGCGAGTGCATCTAGGTCATCTAACATCGACGAATGAATATGGGCCATCCGAAATCGACAAATGCTTCTGGACCATCCGACATTGACAAATACATATGTTAAGTTATCTTAGGGAAACTCTAGATTAGAGAAGAAACATAATATCTAGGCATTGATTAATTCATTTGGGAGATTTGACAGAATTCAAGTCAAGATGGAGATTTGTTGAGTTATCTTGAGTTGGTGTTGTAAGAAAATAAAATATTGAATAAAAGGAAATTATATATTTTGGTGTATAATCTTGATTTAAGAAAATAAGCTTAACACAAAAGAAAATTTATTCTACATAGAATAAAATTTATTAAATTTCATAAAAAAAACAAATTTTAAATATATAAAATTTATATTTAAATTGGAGATTAATGATAAGGGGTGCGCAAATTTTGTAGTGAATGGGGTGACGAATGATATTTCAATGCTCATGTCACCTTAAAAATAGGACGCGTATAAATTTCTCTCTTTAATTTTAAATTATACATATCACCTAAAAGCATTTAATAATTTCGATCTCATCAACATTTTATTATTTATCAAAATTATTTAATAATTTCACTATCTTAAATTTTTTATTATAAAATTATTATAAATATTTACTTTATTTAAAATTAATTATTATTAGATAACTTATGAATTACTATGATGATTCAACTTAAACTACATACTAATAAATAAATAGAACTCTAATTACTAATATTCAACCTAGATACAAAGAAAATGATATAGTAAGTTCAAATATTATGGACTAGTTGAATTTAATTTTTTAATAAATCTTACAAGAAGATGAAAAAAAATAGAAGAGACTTTTAAAGAGAGATAAGATAGAGAACTTTTAAAAAGAAAAATAATAGTTTGGTAATATATATATATATATATATATATATATATAAATTTAATTTTTATTATATATATATTTATAATTTAATATATATTTTAAAAATATATATTTTTATATTTTATTAATAATATTTATTCATTCTCCTTATTATTACTCATATCTAAAATATTTATTTATATATTTTATTAATTTGATTTATTTATTCTCCTTATTATTATTCATTTGATTTAAGTGTTCTATACGTTTATTTTCACACTAAAAATTGTGTCTTATTACTTACTTGACTTTTGATTATGTGGTTGACTTTCAGTTAAATTTAAATATGACACTAAATTTTGAAATCATATTATGTATTATTAATTTAGATTATTTACATGTATTAAATATTGATTTAAATATTCAAAAAGTGATATTAGAATTAAATACTTAATTTTTTTTAAAAAAAAAATTATGAGAAAAATTAAACTTAAAATACTTAATATATTTTTTCAATTAATATTAAATAATATGTCAAAATAATACCTCCTACGTCTTACGCCCACCTATACCACTTCAACAATCACACTATTGCTGCTCCATTGTTGACTATCCTCTATAAAGGGTAGTTTATCCCATGGTCGACACATGCCCGTCCGACGTTATGACTCGGGCAAGAGGTGCTTTCCTGAATCATCATCCTAGCCTTGAAAAGGTGCTATCCAGTCCCATGACTAGCAACAGTTTAGGGGGTCTCACTAAAATCCCTTGGAAAATAGGGCAGTCAATCAAGAAAATAGGGTAGTCAATCAAGAGCTATGTTAGTGATGGTGACAAAATCTCCTCTGAATTCAAGGCTAATCAAGAGCAATTATGTTACTGATGGTGACAAAATCTCCTCTGAATTCAAGGCTAAACAGGCTCTAAGTCTTCTTTACATCATGACCCGCATTAAGCAGCATGTAATACCTTAAGTCCTATCGGGGACACTTTATGCGATTCTTTGGTTGACAATATGGTTTTAGGATCTGATACTGTAGTGCAGTCTAAGAATGTTAGTGATTGCATTACTAGGGTAGATAGTAATGTGTTAGGGCCTATGCTACTCTTGCAATGAAAAATGGCAACCAAACAATAGGTGTAAATCAAAGTTATTCATGGTCTCGGCCAATCAAGAAGACCAAGAACTCGATCAAAAACCTATTTTTGATGATCTACCTTCGTTGCTCGGCCCAATGGATGAACCAGCCATATCCTTACATGCCTTGACCGGTTCTAAAACTTTTCAAACGCTCCAGATTCTTGGCAAAGTTGGGAACCTACCAGTTGTGACCCTGATCGATACAGGCAGCACCCATAATTTTATCAATAGTAGGATTTTGGAGAAAATAGACCACAAAAGCATAGCAACTCGGGTGCAATCGGTTAGAGTGGTCGATGGGTCTAATGTGTTATGCTTTAGTGTTTGCAAAGACTTGATGTGGTTGATGGAAGACAATGAATATCAAACTGAAATAAAGGTAATTTCCATGGACGGATATGATATTGTGTTGGGCATTGAATGACTGATTACTTCGAAAAGTTGACCCTATCCTATGAGAAGCAAGACAGAACCACAGTCCTAAAGGGGATTCCTCGGTCGCAGGCCACTTTGATGCATGGAAACCAGCTAGAAAAGACTTTAGATGAATGTAGTGTTGCTACCAAAATGACAATAAAGAGTAAGCCCGAAGGCCAAACTGTTTCCCTCGCGGCAATGACCTTGGAAGATATTTCTGAAGATCAAATTAGAAGTTATGGCTCCTTCGATGCCCCTGTTATGCTGGTTCGGGAAAAAGACTTGGCCTGGATTTTTAAAGACACTATAGAGTATAATCGAAGCTGGAAGAAATTATTTTTGCACCAGGCGCTGGAGAAATTGAAGCAACAAAGGTCAGCTCTAGACAATGAAAAACTCGACCTTGGGTGCACAGAAATACCTTACACGGGCGGAGTGGCAAGTGACCCGGCAGTGCAAAAGACTACAAGGACCCGACCAGCTCCACTATTGAAACAATTCTGCCGAAAGATTTTTAAGAAAACCGGTCCTATGCGGCGAAGCTTGCTGAACATTCTTAAGCCCGACCGAAGCAATAGTCTTTTTTGAAGTTTTGAAGATGTACATTAGAGGCTGACCAGTCCACGTTCTTTTCGTCGAGGGCGAAGAACCTTGAAGGGGGAGATTATTTTAGGGTCTGCTCACCAAAACCTCAGTCCTAAAATATTTGCAGCACCCGTTCCTCGGCCCTAGTGTGCATATGGGCCAGCTTTATGTTTTGTTTAATAATTATGTTTTGTCTTCTTTTATATTTCTTTAAAACCGAATTCTGTTATTCTTTTAAAGTTGGTGTAACAAATTGGTAACCGAATACTCTTGGGTAATTCAGCCCCTTTAAATGCTGATGCCCACCACACTTTTTGGGGCTATGAATTGAAGTTTGTGAAACTTGTTACTCTAATTTATTCTCCCGGTCTTGGACCCCTATCTTGGACTACTAGGTGCATTCTAGTAGTATTTATCTTCTCGCCTTCGGCTCTTCTCTCCTTAACCTCGAATTCTCTTCTCATTCTATGTCCGTTGCGCTTGAGTATTGAATTCCACTATTGGTCCCATCTATCAATAACCCGTTTCTTGAATTAAAGGCTCGGTTATAGTTTCAAGCTTAACATAATGTTATATTTCTGTCCTTAAATTATTTGGGAGTTCCTGCTACACATGTCGATCTTATTGATTCTAAATTTAGGACTAATCCCATTGTTCATTCATCTAGAACTCCTGAAACACCACCTTCTGTAATATGTCATATTGAGCCATCGGGTGATAATCCTATGAATAGTTCTTCTAGGCTTAATCTGATTGTTGTTATGGGTTTTGCTAAAAAATCGGTTTGTCCGGGGGTCTTGGACTTATTGGGTCCATTGTGGGTGCTCCTTTGGGTTCTTTAGCTGCTAGGTCTAAAATTGATGAAGATGGTTCAGTGTTGGGTGCTATTGGGTCCCTACGTGATGCCCCTATGTGTATCATGTTTTCTGGACGTGCTAGTTTAGGTTACGATGATGTTTTGAAGCTTGAATGTTAAGATAATGGGTTGGTCTTGGGTGTTGGGGTATGTTCTGGGCTTATTCGTGGTTCTGATGCTACTGGGTCTGATAGTGAGGATGTTCATTTGGATTTTATGGTGGTTGGATCAGGTGTTATTAAGTATGGTGCATATTTGGTAGCAGGTCTGGGTGATGTTTGGATTTGGGTGATGTTGTGTCTGGTGCTGATTTGGTTACAGGGTTAGGGTGCGAATTGGGTTTAGTTTAGTTGATGGTCTGGCTGGTGTTACCCATGTTGGTTGTTTCCCTGGGCTCGATGCTATCGGGTCTAAATGTGTTGTTGCTAGCTTTATTGAGTAGAGCCAATCTAGGATTGGAGGCGTTGTATAGTGTCTTGAGGGAGGGATGTTGATGTTTATGTTGAACTCTTGAAATCTGATGCTAATTTAGGTGGGTATCCTGGTGATGCTTCAGTTGTGGATTCTTGTGGTTTCAGTCCTGGGTCTGGTTATTTTGGGCAGTCTGGTGGTGATTTAAATAGGGTCCTCCTGTGCTATTTAGTGATGATGCTGGTTTGGCTAGACTAAAAGCTCCTTGTGTTGAGGATCCTGACCCTTGTTCTATGGGTGCGGGGATTGTTGTTGTAGGGTCTACTGCTTGCAAATTTCGGGTGTTGGTTCTGTTCTGTCTAGTCAGCAACTTGATTCTGGTTCGGTCCTCGGTTAGGGTCATTCTGGTACTTTGATGGCTGCTGACTCTTTTATGGTTAGCCAACAGCTGTCTTCAGGTCCTATTCTCGGTCAACGTCGGTCTGATGAATTGTTGAATATCGTTTCTTATGTCAACTCTGATCTCAGGAAGGTGGATGACTATGTTCTTGATCCTGATGATATTCTTTTCACCGATGTTGTTTGTTTAACTAAGGACCTCTCTGCGTTGAGGGTTAGTCCTAACATGTCAACTATTTTTGAACCTATGACTACTTGGGTTGACTCTGATTCTGATTTTGTCTATGACTTTAGGTCTATTTCAAGGTGTGGAACATGTAATAATAGCTTGTTGTGTGTGGAGGCTTTGGTCCTTGCTTATGACATGGGCCTAACTGTATTTGTTAAGATTGCTGGCCCTAACCTTGAAGTTGTTCCTACATATTCTGTTGGGCTGGGGTCGGTAGTGATGTTTTCCTCAATGATCCTTCTAGGTCAAGGACTTTGTTTGATAACTCTAAGGTTAAATTGGCTGATGTTAGATCTTGTGAAGAGATGATGGACCCGGGTTTTATTGATGGTGCTGAAATTAAACATGTTACTATTTGAGCTAGAACAAAAAAGTTGGCTAAAAAGAAGCTGAAACTGCTAGGCTCTTGTTCCAGGTCGGATGATCCTATTCCTGGTAATTTGAGTCCTAATTCTAGGTGGGCGCACTCTGATACAAATATTTCTCGGTCTCTTAGCCCCAATGTCCCATTTCAGAATTGGAATGAGTCTGTTCTAGGCAATCTGGAGACTGTGCCTACTGCTGTAGACATTCCAGCGTCACAGACTAGTCTTGGACTTAGTAGATTTGATCCTGTCCGGTATCATGTTCTTCTTGTTCGATCTGATGACCCTGTCTCTGTTAGAATCTTGGAGCCTAGTTCTGGCAGACAGTACTCACAGGCTGATGATGTCTTATCTTGGTCTTTAAGTTATAAATCTTCTGGAAATGCAGGTCTTCGAGCCAACTCTAGAAATTTTGGGTATGTGGAAGTCAAAACCAGCAACTCAAAATCCAGAGAGAGGAAATAAAAAAAATACTGAGTATGGATCTTAAAAATGTTGTTAAAGTTGCACTTGATTCAATCAATCTCGGTCATGAGGTTGTTGATATTGAGTTTGATATTGAATCTGATGGAACAATTATGTGTGACCCTGATTTTCACTTGTTCAAGTTACATCACTCTGATTTATAGCAGAATTTTTGCAGTAAGTCCAGTTCTAAAGTTTTGGACCAGTCTGCTCACAGGTCCTTCTAGCTAGTCAAGGTGTTTGTACTCTTAATAAGGTTGATTCTACTGGTTTTGAATTTTCTGATTCTCTTCAAGAGAGGCAATGTGATGAGTTAATTGCCAAAATTATAATTAATAAAAAACAGGTGCCTACTGCTTGGTTTTCTTCTCCGTTAGTTATTTCTGATTCTGTTCGTAATGAAAGTTCTGTTGTGGCTATCCCAAGACCGATCTCTAGTCAAAGTAAAAGGGTTAGACCCCAAACTGGAAGGGCAGATTCTAATGCTGATATTATTTTAAGGGTTGGGTCAGCCAACAATGCTTCTACTAATAGCAAGCGTGTCAGGTGGGCTGAGAAAGTCAATTCTGCGCAAAAGGAGTGTACCACTTCTCTAGCTGGTTCTTCCCCTGAAGCCAGCTGTAAATCTTCTAATGCCAATGTTCCTCATGCTTAGGATCAACCTAACTTTGCTGATGTTTCTCCTGCCTAGGTGATGAATAAAAATGAAATTTCTAATTTGACTGGGCTGCGAAATCAAATCAGAAAGTTGATATTTAAGATGAAATGGTTAGAAGTTGTCATGGCCAAGGACCGCTGAGAACTGCTAAATATCCAAGTTAATGTCCATTTTTTGCAAGATTGGAACCTTTTTTATAAGGAGCAGTATGACATAATTATCAATTGGTTGGTTAACCTCATTAGGGAAGTTTCTAAATGCCTTATGCTAGAGTGTACTCTGTTAGAGATAATCCTAATCGAATATGGAAAAAAGGCAATATATGGAATAATTCTGTTGTGTCGAACCCTGAAAAAGGGATGTTTAAAGTGGATACTGTCTCCTTGGCTGTAATTACTCTTTATCAACCCTACAAATTCAAGCTTCCGCCTGAAATTGAAGAAACACGTGTTAAGGCTTGGGAATCTGTTTTAGTGGGTTATTTTATGGGCAGCAGAAAGGTCCTATTTAATATTGTTAGAAACTCTTTGTTGGAGCTGTGGGAGATAAGTGGACTTGAGAAGTTTACTGTTAATGTCTATGGATACTATTTTCTCACTTTCCATAATGGAAGTGAGCCTTAAGGAATTATCAACGCATAATACACCTTCGTCAAGAATCATAGGCTCAAAATCTACGAATGGAGCGAAACGCTCAATACAAACTGCAAGCCTCCTAAATTTGAACAGATTTGGGTAACTTAAAAACATTCCCCCCACATTTTCAATCCTATTGGTCTTGCCTATATTGCTAGCATGCTCAGGAAGCCTTTGATGTTCGACCTAGCCATGGAGGGGCATGAAAGAGCATCTGTTGCCAGAGTTAGTGTGGAATTCACACAACCAACCATCTCTCTTTAAAACTCGAAATGCAAGATAGGTTGGGAAATGTCTTTTCTATTGGGGTACAATATGAATGGAGGCCAAATCGTTGTATTAGATGCATCACTTTTATCCACTCCATCAAGAATTGTCCTGTTTATTATACTTGTTCTCCTAATAATATCAATCGCCCTCGTTCTTGTGCTCCCTCCTCAGCAGCTGATCAGAATAAGGGAGATAATCCCGTGTCTCCAACTCAACATTTTGATCATAATTTTGTGAATAAATCTCAGGCAAATAGATATTTTGACAACCGATCTGATGCTGACACAACTAAAGTTGGAAAGATTGATAGTTTGTATAGAGTTTTGAAGTCTGGAAAGCTAGTAAGTTTTGGTGCTGGAGCTGAAATGATTGATGGTCTGAATAAATACTTGAAGTCTAGGAAACTTGTAAGATTTGGCGCTAGAGCTAAGGGTAACTTCAGGAAGAAACGGCTGAAGAATTAACACTAGGTAAAGGCAAAGAAGATGATAATCAAACATGACTAGGTTAGAAATAATTTTAAAGGTCATGGTAAGTTGAAAGTTCAGAAAGTGGATCAGCTGGTTCATGCCCCTAGTCTTCATGAAGAAGAAAATCTGAAAGTGAAAGCTAGCATTGTGAAGGCTAGTAGTTAGTCTCATAATTAGGCAGCTAAGGAAACCAATGGGTCGAGAATGAAGAAAAAGAAACATATGAAGGTGTGGGTGCAAAAGAGCGATGGGACCGAGCAAGGTCATGGTTAGGGTTAGAATTCATGCCAGCTCAACCATGCGAGTGGTGATGAATTCTGGGTGTGATCGGCAAAACAACTCTTCCAGGAGTAATTATTGTGCTGGAAAGGATGATAGTCTTTTGAACCTCGTTAATGTTAACTGTCCCAGTCTTATTACTATGCAGTATCGTGGGTTTACTTAATAGGACCGCACCTTGTCCAATCAGGACCGTGAGGGCTATTGTCAGGACACCGTTACTCAGAGTGTTGAGAAACTTTATTCTAGATAAAGGTCCCCTAATCTCTACATCCATGAGTCCCCAAATCAAGATTGTATCTTGCTCAGTCAAGACCGCATGCCCCTAAATCTGGACTGTGGTTTCAGTCTTCAGGACCATAGTGCTATTGGCTAGGACCGTGTCCTTTGTCAGAATTCTATGTGTGATCGACAAAATAAATCTTCCAAGGGTGATAACTGTGCTGAGAATGATGATAGTCCTCTAAACCCTGTTGATGTTAATATCCCTGGCCTTATTACTATACAGGACCGTGGATTTATTCTACAGGACCGCACCTTGTCCATTTAGAACCGTGAAGGAAATGTTAGGATCCTGTTTCCCTATTTTTTTAAGACGATGAGCAGTCTTTTTTAATCAAAGGTTTCCCACTCTCTGTTTTCGGGAACCCCATAGTCAAGACCGTGATTTCCCTAATTCTGATTGTGAGCGTTTAAATTCGGACTATTGATTCTGCGCTAAGGACCGTGGACCCTTTTTTCAGGGTGCCTTAATAGCTCAAAATGATGGGATGATGAAGCGACCCAAAGTTTGTCCAGTAAAAATGATATCTCATTCTCTATTTTAAAGTCTCCACTTCCATGCAACAATTCAATCTAGTTGGAGTTTAGCCCGGAGCCTGAATTCTTGGGTCCTAAAGTTGATGATCTTGATAGTAACCCAAACTCTATGGGTCAAAATCTTGATAGAGTCGTTAATGACAGTATGAGTCGTCTTAAAAATGATTATGGCCATGGTTTTTAAGGAACTATTAACGTTCCAATCAATGAATATGTCCGGGGTACTGATGGGATCGAGGAAGGCTCAATTATTGATCGAATTTGTGTCAATCATCGGTCTGAAGTCAGTAATTGGACTGGAAATGATATTCTGGATCATCTTATTGATAATGCTAGTAATGATAAATATAAAAGAAAAGTTGGGCTCCATCAGGTCTTGAGAAGAAATGATTCTACCGAAGAGCAACATACAATAGGTCCGAAACCTACAGGGTCTGGGTTTGTTCGGTCTAAAACAGTAGGGTCTGGGTTGGCTGTTTTTAAAGCATGTTTGTTCTGTTCTTCTAGTTCTTTTGGGTTGTCTGGGGTTAATTATGTAGGGTCTGATGGGTCTGATAGGTAATCATTGGTAGCTCAAGCTAGAACAGATATTTCTGGGTTAGTTGTCTCTAAGGCTGTTTTGGTAGAATTTTCTAGTATGGATGGTTCTAAAAGGTCTGATGGGTCTTTTGGGTATAAAGGGTCTTACTTGATAATTGTGGGTTGATATTGTCCAAAGCTTCTACCTTTGATCTGAAAGGTTCTTGTTCAGGGGGTCATGTGTTGTAAACTTTGAATTTGATAGTCGTGGGCATGTTACTGTTGGTTTGCTGGAAAAAATCTCTCTTAATTCTAATGAGGCTGGACCTTTTTTAACTGGTAGCCCTGGCAATAATGTAAATCAGTCTGTGGCTATTGAAGACAACAAGGATAGTGATTCCTATGGGTTTTCTAAAAGTGAAAGCAGTGATGGGAGTGTTCAAAGAATGGCTGGACAATAAGTTAGCTAGGATGACAACGAAATTCAGGAATTCAACCTGTATATCCATTCATGAATATTATGACATTAAATATACGGGGCCTCAATGATCCTATTAAAAGCAAGGAAATTCTTAGGATCATTGATGAAAAGAAGCTCTCTATCTTTGGAATTCTGGAAACCAAGGTGAAGGAGCGCAATGTTGATCGAATCAAATGCCTTTGAATGGACAGAAACTGGGAATTGTTACACACGACAAAATTTGGGTTGTTTGGAATAGTGATGTGGTTGATGTCAAGATGATTTATTCCTCCGATAAAGTTATTATGGTTGAAGTCAAAGGCAAAGTTGATGACAATCTTTATCGGATGGCTATTGTCTATGGTTTCAACTCGAGGTCGGATAGTAAGTTATTGTGGAGCTGTTTGAAGGCTAAAATAGATGATATGGATCCTTGGGCTGTCTTAGGGGACTTCAATATTACTAGAGTCGAGAATGAGAGGAGTTCAGAATCTAAAATCACTCATGATATGATTGACTTTAACGAGTGTATTCGTGACATTGGGTGTGTTGAACCAACTAACTCCGACAATTTCTTCCATGGTCTTCAACGAAGGGTGATGAGAAAATGAGAAAGAGCAGAATTGACAGGGGTCTTATTAATTCGACTTGGGCTGCTAAATATCCGAGAAGTCATGTTCACATTCTTAACCCTGGAATTTCCGATCATTGTCCGATCAAGCTCTTTTGGGAGAAGGAAAAGAAAGTGAAAAGCCCATTTAAATTCCTCTATTTCTGGATGGGAAATCATAGCTTTAAGGGAATTCTCAATGTGGTTTGGGACACACATGTCGACGACTCCAAAATGTTTCAAGTATCAGAAAAATTGAGGCTTATTAAAAATCAGCTAATTAAGTTCTATTGTAGGTAATTCAACAACATATCTAAAAGGGTCATGGCTGCGAGAGTTGATCTTGAGGAGGTTCAATCCCGATTTCTTCGAAATGACATCGATGATCATCTTCAGGAGGAGGAAAAATATGTCCTTGCCAAGTTTATAGAGCTCAGTTTAATAGAGGAGAGTTTTTTGAGGCAGAAAACGAGACAGAAATGGATATCTCTCGGGGACAAGAACACGACTTTCTTCTATCGGAAATGCTCGTCTAGGAATCTTCAGAACAACATCCTTAGGCTTAAGAAAGATAATGGGGATTTTGCACAAGAGTAGGATAAAATTTAGGATTTAGTCCAATTTTATTGGGGTCTCATGGGTACGAAAACTAGGCAGCAATGAAGTCACCTTAATACGCTCTATCAGATTGTTGACAAAAAGATTTTAACTAAGGATAGTCGGGATCTTGTTAAGGTTGTTTCGATGGATGAGGTTAGTAAGGCTCTGGCTAGTATCAACGGTAATAAAAGCCCCGAGCCCGATGGTTTCAACACAGAGTTCTTCAATGCCAATTGGAACAAAGTCAGATATGACGTTACAGAAGGGGTGATTGAATTTTTTCGTAATAGGAACATGTTAACACAATGGAACGTTATCGTGCTTAATCTTATTCCCAAAAATTTTGTGCCTGGAAATATACAAGACTTTTGACCCATTTTTGTTATAATGTCGTCAATAAAATCATTTCAAAAATTCTCGCTAAACGCTTTTAGAAAGTTATTTCTAAGATAGTGGGTCTAGGACAATCTGTTTTCATACCCGGTAGGTCTATATCGCATAACATCCTTCTAATGTAGAATCTTCTTAAGAGTGATGGGAGAAGAAAGATTTCACCTCGGATTGCATTTAAAATTGACATTCATAAGGCATTTAACTCCGTTAAATACATAACTAATTTTCCTAGAATTTACATTGATTGGATTATGCAGTGTGTCTTTACCTCCCGCTTTGTTGTCTGCGTTAATGGTGTGCATGGGGGCTACTTCAAGAGTGAAAATAGTGTGAGGTAGGGCGACCCTCTCTCTTCTTATATCTTCATGCTGATCATGGAGGTCTTTGAGGGTGTCCTAATGACATTTCGAAAGAACCGCCATTACACTTTCCACCCTTTCTGCGAGGAGGAGAAGATTACTCACATTTGTTTTGCAGACGACATGTTCTTACTTGCACATGCCGATGTTGATACCATTCAAACTATAAAAGATGCGCTTAACTTCTTTTCTGATGTTACATGTTTATCAGTTAATATAGATAAGAGTTCAGCGTTTTATGGTGGTGTCGACGACGAGACTAAGGTGAAGATTCATGACATTATGGGTATTGGTGAGGGGTCGTTTCCAGTCCGTTACTTAGGAATTCCACTCACGGCGAGGCAGATTCAAATCGTTCATTGCAGGCCGCCCATCGAGAAGGTCAAAATGTGATAATGGGTTGGGCTGTCAAGAAGCTATCTTACGCGGGAAGGGTCGAATTGGTTGGTAGTGTGGTCATGGAGCTGATCGGTTATTAGTCTTAAAAAATCGTTCTTCCTAAGAGGATTATGCGGGAACTCGACACTTTGTTACGTGACTTCATTTGGGGAAGCCATGATCGTGGAGGGGAAAAAGTTAAGTGGTCCGATGTATGTAAACCAAAAGATGAAGGTGGCGTTGGGTTGAGGA
Organism: Impatiens glandulifera; assembly: GCF_907164915.1. Classification (NCBI taxonomy): domain Eukaryota; kingdom Viridiplantae; phylum Streptophyta; class Magnoliopsida; order Ericales; family Balsaminaceae; genus Impatiens; species Impatiens glandulifera. Next base: position 37,741,004 of record NC_061864.1, on the reverse strand, counting down.
GTTGTGTTGAATGGAATCGGGTTGTTACTTACAAGAACTTATGGGCATTACAAACGAAGCAAGATTCCTTATGCATTAAGTGGGTGCACTTGCGGTTCATGAAGCGGGAGTTAAGCAATTGGACGTGTAGAATAACCGATGATATGGCTTGGTCTTTGAAGAAGATCTTGAAACTTAAAAACAACATTGGTTCAATTTTTGACATCCGGATTGATGATGGGAGTGGCACTCTCTTTTGGCATGACCCGTGGTTTGAAAATAGAACTTTGATTATTAGAGATGAATTTCGAAACTTGAGGATTTGAAGGGATTGTGCGACTGCCACGGTTCATGACATACACTACGGGCTTTGGGTTTAAACTATTACTCGGGTTTTGGCAGGTAAACGAGTTGTTGTAAATTTGAGCGGTTTCAACCTTTGTAATAGAGCTGATGTCCACTCGTGGAGAGAGGAAGAGAACGGGAAACTCAAGTCAAGTGTGATTTGGAATTTTATACGGGAAAGAGGTTAATTCGTGAGTTGGGCTTCTCTTGTATGGTCTTCTAGAGTTATTCCAAGACATCGATTTATACTTTAGATTGATTTCTGGCGTAGGATAAACACTCGGAATCACGTTCTTGCATACATGGATATCCCGGATGCTAGTTGTGTGCTTTGTAGTAGGTCTTCCGAATCAATCGAAAATCTTTTTGGGAGCTGCCAATTTGCTAAATCCATTTGAAAATTATTCTCTTTGGCTATGGGTATTGGGAGTTTTCGGAGTCTTGGGAAGAGATCATAGTTGTTGCCCACGCTTTCCTTAAAAGGTAATAAATTCTGAGCCAATGCCTTTAAGTGCGGATTTGCAACCACCATTTATCACTTGTGGACCGAGAGAAACGCAAGAGTCTTGGTAGAGTTCGTCGTAACATTGAGCAAGTTTGGAGTGACATAGTCTTCGATTGTGGTGCGCTCATTAGAACGTGGAGACGAATTTCCAAGGGCGAGCGGGAGTGGAACATATGTCATAAATGGAAGGTCAACTATGATGAAGTCACGTCTATGAAATATTTCAAAGTTAGATAATTCCTTTGCATTTGTTTATAATTCATTTATGTCATAATGTTTGGATTGTTTACGTGTTTAATTCCCAAAACTTTAGTCTAACTTTCTGGTTGTTAGAAATTTAGACGGAACTATGGTCGTTTTCTTTCCATTTTTGGGATTTTTAATAAATGACACTAAGTCGTTTTTCTAAAAAAAATAATTGAGATGAAATTTATCTACTACTATTAATAATATGTAATATTCTTGATAGTTTTCAAATAAGTCTTCACAACATTCAAAATGTTCTCTTATTTTTTATTTTAAATATGTGTTGTAACCTAATACATTACTCATTAATTTCGTTTTAAGGTTCAATTATCGTTCTCGTCTTATTTAAATAGTAAGTCGGTTTGAGCGTTTTCAATTACACTAAACCGACCAATCAAACAATTGTGATCGCATTGATAACAAGAAAACTGTGATTAATACTATTTAATTTTAATGATTTTGATTCATTTTGAAAAGTTTAGTTAGTTTGAGAACTTTAGATATGCTAAAATGCAATCAGGTCTGAGACTAAGATAAATTACCTATTATTTCTTATAGCCTAGTGGCAATAAGAGGTGGATACTCACCCTAAGGTCTTGGGTTCGAGTCCGTTAGACACCAAGTTCTATGCCTAGTTAAATAGTTAAGTGTGTTTACGTGCTACATACTTAATCCGTTGTCTCATTTTTTTAAGATAACTTACCTATTTGGTGGTTCAGGTTTATTGATAATTATATTTCAAATAATTGTTATATCATATTGTTGTTAATTTTTATTTTTTATTTTAAATTATCAATATATTTATTCTTTATTATTTCATATTTTATTTAGTTTATATTGATTTTTTTTAATTATATTAAATATTTTCATGTTGATAGATATTCATTCTAATGAAAGAATGGATATTAGTTGAGATCATCTAAAAGAATTATTACAATAAGTGCATCATAAAACAAATTTTCTTTCTTCCACAAGATTATACCTATGATGAGCAATTGATGTATTATTTAATTAGTAATTCTGTTAGGATTTTAATTATATTTATCTGAATATATTCATCCACAAGTGATTTACACCCCAACACTAATAATAATGAAAAGATTATTTACCTTCACAAGTTATACATTTAGTGAGTAATTGATAATACCTTCATTATCTATTATTACTAATTATTTTAGAAATTGAGTTATTCTTCATTACATATATGTAAATATCAATATTTGTTAAATAAATATCATGTTTGTTGTATTTTTATTTGTATGTGTAGATACATAAGTAGATATTATCAACTAGACTTGAACATTTGGTCAAGTCTGGCTCGACTCATTTGGGCTGAAGACTTTTCTTGTCTTGAAACGGTACAAATTGATTATTATTACTCTTAAAATTTAAGTCAATCAAAAAAAATTATAAACTTAATGTTCTTACAACAACCCAAAAAAATGATTTTGCTACTATCTAGTAATTCAAAAAATACTAAGCTTGATTTTTATTTTATTTTATCAAGTTATTATTCTTTTTCACAAAAATAAAAGTCATTTTAATTTATCAATATCACTATAATTTAGAACAATATCATAAACATTAACTATTTTCCTTTTTGAATCATTAGAATGATTTAAAAGGCTAAACCTATGAAACAAAGTATATAACCTAAATGTGTGATTTCAAATACTAAAATATTCTTACTTCATTTTTCTCATTATTTGTTAATGGGTTAACTTTAACGAGACTTAAAATATACCTAGTTAATTACACTCTTTACATTTTGTCACAAATTTTATAAACTTGTATTAAAAATAATTTTTATATATGATTTTCAATCTAAATTTTCGTGTTTAACAATTTTTCTATGATTTGATAATTGACACAATTAAATGTACATAACATTACCATTGGTTTTCATATTTCTAAGAGTTTAAATGTATTTCTTTATAATGATTTAAATTTTTAATATATTACAATTTTTATAGAATTTTATCGTTTCTAAACGATTAGGTATAATCGTGCCAAAATTCATGAAACACATAATGGTAGTAATCATTTTATACCAACATCAAATTGAATATATAATATATATGTATTTTCTTGTAAAAATTATTTTTAATATCATAAATTTAATTTAGATCTAAAATCTAAATAAGAAAAAAAATTTCCAAAACATTAATTATATTTCATAAAAGGTGTTACAATTATATTGTCCAATCCAATATATCAAAACAAAACTACTTCTACAGCCTTATTTTGGACGAGGATAAGTAAGAATGGTGATAAATCTAAGATAAAAACATTATCCACGTATACCAACACAAACTTGAGAATAAAAGGAGTTAAAAATATATCATATAAATTACACGTTTTAGAAGATTACAAGCATACATAGAGAATAATAATTGGGCATAAAAGAGGAAGTGTTAGTGTACAATTGTGGGAGGACGTTGATAAAGGTGACACAACACCAAACCCTTAGTTTCTATAAAAACTATCACTAACATTAACATCATTAGTGATAAAGGTGACACAACACCAAACCCTTAGTTTCTTATCATGATTCTGATCTCAACTTAACCCGACGATAAAATAGAGAAAAAATAATTACAGCAAATAATGATGAATACTTTCTTTAATTTTTATTGATATAAATATAGTTATTATTAAAAAATAAAATAAGACCAGATAAATAATAAAATAATGTTTATAAATATGTCAGTATTGATATTTTTTTTCAACAACAATTTTATCAATTATTTATAATTATTCAACATTAACCTTGAACTAAAATTAATTAATTTATCACAGTTAATAAAATCACTTCATTATTTCTTAGTTACTTATTTTAAATTGTTGTATATTATTATTGCTAATTTTTTTTATTTTAATTGTTTTTTTTTAAATAAAAAAAACATTACATTTATTACTTATATTCTTGAAATTTATTAAATTATTTTAATTTTTGTTACTTAATATTGTTTTCAAATAATATTAAATAATATTTTAAAACATTACTTAAAACTAATATTTTATCTTACAAAAATTAATTGATATTCTTACTATTAGAACGCAAAATTTTTATATATAAAATATTATTATCTGGGGCATTTGTTATGTGGTACAAGTTATATAAATTTATATAAGTTGTGAGGGATATAATTTGTATAAGGGTATTAAGATGTATAAATTATATAGATTATTAATATTTGGTTGGAAGAATAAAAGAAGTATAATTATATAGGTTTTATAATTTTGTGTTTGGTTGTTTATTGAATAGAATAATAAAAATAGAATGTTTATTTCATCCTTGTATATTTATATACATTATTTTATTATTTTCTGGTCTTATTTTATTTTTTAATAATAATTATATTTATATCAATAAAAATTAAAGAAAGTATTCATCATATAAAAATTTTGTAATTAAATATATAATAACAAAATCACAACAAAATTATGAACCTTAACTATTTGTTCAACATTATACTGAAAATAGGTAGACATCGGACTTTTGCCTATATAAACAAGCCATTATTCTCCTAACATGTTTAAACATTCTCAAAATAAATTAATCATTTATATTTTAACTTTAAATAATATTGAAAAAAAAGTAAAAAATCCAAAGAATTTGTTTACCTTTTCAAGTTGAGTTGAGATGACTTCCACAAAGAGAGTAACTCTCTCCAGTGTTGAACCGACCATAGGATAAGCCCCCGACAAGCCCTCTTGCTAGGGAAATCCTCTCCCCAGGGCAGTCCACTTGTTAAAAATATTAAGGTATTTAGTTAAATTTATTGTGATTTAAACATAAAATTATTTATCTTAATGGTTCAAAATAAAAACTTAAGATTTTTATATGGTTATGAATTCAAATCTCACCCAAAACAATTTTTTTTAACAATTTTCTAATCTAAACATAGGAAAAAAATATCGATATTTTTTTCTAACGGAGCTGGGACAGCTCAAAACTCAGGGCCTGCTCTGTTCCACCGTAAGATGAAAAAGTCAAGAAGATAAGTTGTCGTAAGAACTTAGGTTACAAATAAGAAGAATGATCCAAACATTTGAAGAAAGAAAAAAAAATTAAATGAAAGATTGAAAATGAAAGATAATGTTTTACTGGGTTGGTTAAAAAGAGATTTTTTTTTAATTTAAACCTATTAATACAAAAAAATAAAATTATATTGACCAAACATCAACTAAAATTTATTATAGACATTAGTATCATATATCTACAGTATTGTATATCTAACCAAATAGAGGCATATAAAGAATTTCTCATTTTTATCATTTTAAGTGTATAAATTTTTATTTCTCTAGGGCTGAAATGACCCAACAAAAGATCAAAAGAGTTGATGCACTCAATAAATAGATAATTTAGTTGAAAATGTTTTGTAATTCAAAATCAGTTTATACCATCTCTTCATATCTCTAAAAAAATAATATTGAAAATTATGTATTTTCACATAATAAATATATTCATCATTTAACAGCTCCTCCTCTAGATTGAGATATATAAGTATAAGGATAATTAAAATATAACTTAATTGTGCATATAATTTAGTCAGTTTTTAAATAAATTTAAATTGAATTATACTTCGGTTAAACTCATTTAAGAACAGTTTGATAATTATATAACTAAGAATGAACTTAAAAATTAGAATAGAATCATTTTAGAAAAAATATGTTAGTATTTGTTATTTTAACAGTAACTTTAATTTAAATAAATATTTATAATTTAATATCAGCTTTATAATTCAAAATTACAATATGTTTTCTTAAAAGTATGCAATATTGAATAGAAAAATATAAGTAGCTATTGGTCAATACCAACCAAAACATATTTTACAGCTGTATCCATTTGTAATGATTACTTTTCTTGTCTTGGCACTATAGAAATTAATTATTATTATTATTCAAATTTATGTCAATTAAAAAAATTATAAACTTAATATTTTTCGAATATATTAACGATAAAAATGATAAGCATACATATTTTTTAATTTAATAACTTATTATTATTTTTCACAAAAAAGTCATTTAATTTATCAATATCCCTATAATTTAGAACAATATCACAAACATAAACCCTTTTTTATATGTGAAATCGTTTTGAGTTTAAGCGGGGTAGTCATGAATGTGGGATAGACTCACTCAACTGTGTGAGGGCAACGAACAAACCAAGGAAAACAAGATCATGGTTGTCACTCAACAGTTTGATAGTTTCAAGATGCGTCCTGGTGAAACACTGAACGATTTCGACACCAGATTCAGCAAGATTGTCAACTCCCTGCCCATCCTAGGCAAGACCTATAGCAACCGAAAGCTTGCTATCAAGGTCATGTGTACTCTTCCAAGGTAATAGGACATAAAGACAATGGCGATGAGAGAATCCAAAGATCTTAACAAGATCTCTCTTTGATCTCTTTGGTGATCTTAAGGCCTATGAGTTCGAGCTGAACTGTATGATGGAAGAAGATCAATCCACATCCAATATTATTGCCAAGGCACTGGTGACTGCTAAAGAGCCACCAACTGCTCCGGATGTGAAATGGCAGCTCAGCAGCTGAGCAGCGATGTCATGTCTCTTTTTGTGAAGAAGTTTGGCGACTTCATGAAGAAGAACAACTCTAACTCAAACTCTTCAAATTCTAATGACAATAAAAAATCTAAAGCTAATGTTACTTGTTTTAACTGTGGTATTAAAGGTCATTATGCATCGGAATGCCGGAAGCCGAAATGTGAAGATGCGAAGGATGATGGAAAAGAGCTAAAGGCTATTATGGCAGGTGACGGGAAGAACAAACGAAGCAACCGCGATTCCTACTTCTCATCCAGTGAAAGTGATGAAGAAGAGGTAGCCTGCTTCATGGCAAGGGAAGATGAAGAAAGGACTCAGGAGACTGAGGTATTTGACTTCTCTTCCGAAAGGTTTTCAAGGGAACAACTGGTAGCTGCACTAGATGACATGGTCATCGAGTACAGAAAGCTAGCAAAACCTCTAAATGAAACTAAATCTTCACCAGAAGTAAACAAACCAAATTTGTTTCAAACTGAAGAGTCAAATGTTTTTGAAAAGAAGATTGAAGAGATCTCATCTGAGAATGAGATGCTCAAATAACAGATTCAAACTCTTTCATCTGAAAACAAAAGATTAAACTATGTTGTTTGTGCATGGACAAGGTCCGGAGAAGTTGTCAAATATCAGATCAGCAAGTTAAAACATGCTGTATCTTGATTCGGATTGGGATTTGATAGCAATGACCCTAACCTATCATGCAAAATGTTAAACTCATCTGACAAGTTTAAGCCAATAAGTTTTGTCAAAGGGAGTATGACTGACATTGAATCTGATCCTATTCATGAAGAAGTTGCTTTCAAAAATGAAATTATTTATGTTCCTCCGGATATTAGTTGGCTTAAGAATAAGCTTGAAGCAGCTAATAAGTCTGGCAATCTAAAACCTGATTCTAAGTCAAGGAGTTTTAAAAGAAAATCTTCTTCAAAATTTAAGGGATTAGTGGCTAGCAGGAAGTCATCTGCTAAGTCAAAATCTTATGCATTAATCACAACACAAAATGAGAAATCTATCAAAATAACTCAAATATGGATTCCTAAGGGACTAATTGATCGAGGACCCAATTGAATATGGGTACCAAAATGTGTAAATAGTTTCTTTTGTAGGTAATGCAGGAGGATTGCAGGAAGGAAGCAAGAAGAATACTCGTTTGAGTTCACAGCCAGGAAGATCAACAATGGCTTCTGCCATGCTAGTAGATTAAATGTTTTTATTTGATAAAAACATTTTTTTGGTCATTGGACCAAAAATAATTATCTCTTATGCCTTTCTGTCCCTATACAAAATGAGAGGAAAATTACTTTAAAAGTAAGGATACTCTCAAGACAAAAATCCTTAATCGGTCTATTAGACAAGTGTGTCTAGAAGAAACAGTTTGTACTTAGACGTATTTTTGCTCAAAATCCATACATCTAAGTCTACATGTTGAGGTTTTAAACCTACGCGATTAGACGGACACGTCTAATAGACGTTAGACGTTTTTTTTACGTCATGAGTAAGAGGATGCTCACGTCTAATCAAACACACGTCTAACACGTGGTGTTCATGCGGAATTAGACGTACATGTCTAATAGACATTAGATGAATTTTTATACAACACAGAATTAGACGTATGCGTCTAATAGACCCATCCGTCTAATAGACATTTAGTTATATGGATTTGTGAAGTAAGAAAAATTTCTAACTACGTGCCGATTAGACTAATCAAGGACAGTTGTCCCACGTGAGGATCTATCCGCTTTTCCCGCTCAAATATCAAACAGTCATCTCTTAACAACGTGAAGACACGTGTATGTCAAGTTTAGAGAAAATTACTGATATACCCTCATTTTTAATGATGATTCCTTGAAAAAGGACGTCTAACATTTATTGATGGGCCATACCCTTAAGAAAAGTGACGGTTATTCTGCATCTGTTCTTTGTCTATATAAGGATATCCTTTTATGAGTTTGAAAGCTTTTCATCTCTCGAAATTATTAAGAACCCTAGTTCTCTTTGCATTCCTCTTTCTAAAATCTCTCTAAAATCCTATGTCTGTTCATATTCCTCTAAAAATGGTGAACAAGAGAATCACTCTCGGTCATTGTACTTTGCAGGTGGATTTTCCATCAGTCTACACTTTCGATCAGCCAGAAATAGTGGATGTGTTCAGAACCCTAGAATATTCTGGATTGAGGAAGTATCTCGGTGGTCCATTCATCTTCTATGAAAAAGAAGTTCGCGAGTTCTTCAAATCTGCAACTATGGTGGGTGAACTCGTAGCAACCGTCAACGGCGAGGAATTCTCTTTTGACGAAACTGTATATGCGGAGTTCTTTGAACTTCCGACGGAGGGGAACACATTTGACATGATTCTTTCATCAGATATTATGCAAGAGATGAAGAAGGCCTTTTCTGCCGATGGCTCGATGATCCATGTAAATGGAAACAAGAAGGTCCTAAAACCCCACTTCATTTTGCTGAACGATGTGATGGCAAAATCTCTCCAAGGGAAGTCTGGTTCCTTTCATCTCTATAGTCAAGACGGTTTTGACTATATGTGCGCGATCTCAATGGGAATCCAGGTGAACTGGGAATCTACCCTTTTCCAGAACCTCTACTTTTCTATCTGCCAGGCAAACAAGGAAAGCATAACGTATGCGGCTTAACTGAATTGATTGATGGAGCATTTGGGGGTTCCTGTGGGTGAACCTGAGCAGATCAACTCTCTGAGGGTATTCACTGCCCTTACAGTCACTAATACCCTAATAAGGATGAAGAACAATATGGAATCTGCCTCTGGTACATCTAGTTATCAAACAGGTGGTAAGCCCTCTACTCGATCAAAACAACCGTCTACTTCTGTTATGTCAACAGGGGAAAAGAGATCAAAGAAAATGAATGAATCGGAGGCAAGTTCCTCCAGTTTGAAAAGCTACACTAAGAAGGACTCCGAATCAGTCGATTCAAGGTTAAGGCAAGGTCCAGGCGTACTTGCTGCAACTCCCATGTCCTCTCTGTCTACTCCGACAACCATCCTGAGAAAGCCTTCGAGATCCAGTGTCTCAAAGGAAAAGAAGACGAAGGCACCCCACGCGTCTAAATAATTGAAGGTAAACTCCTCTAAATCTTTGGCCGTTGTGCCTAAGTTTGATGTTCCTGTAGTGGAACATGATGGATCTTTTTTTTCTCCGTTAAAAGAATCTGCCGAAGGCCCGCTGTTGAGTCAACTGGTCCAAATGATGAAAATGCTAACATGACTGAGTCTCTTGTTGTTCAACCCGATGAAGTAGGCGCAGGTGCTACAGAAAGTGCTCAAACAGAACAAGGTGTCACTCTTACCCTTGTTGATGGAAATTCTGCTGAAAAGGATTCCTTAGTGGCCGGGAAGGTTACTCGTGTAGAGCTCCCTGAGCTGTGTAAGAAACCCCAATCGGCGTATGAACTGATGCGTTCCGTAAGGCTGCCCTGTGGAATTGTCTTCAATGAACCCAGACCTTCTCCAAAACCCATTGAGGTTGTTGGAAAAGGTAAAGATATTGAAATTCCAGTTCCCGAAGAAGTATCGGAGGCAACAAGCATTGTTGACCTCGTGTTAGATCAAGTTAAAGCCATTGTGACTGAAAAGTTATAAATTTTTGAATCATGGTCTTTGGAAAGATTGTCTTCCAAGTACAATGAAACCCTGTCAAATTCTGCATTAACCCGAGAGTGGAAGAAGCGTGTAGCCAATGAGAAGAAATTTCTCAAGTGGGCTAAAACTTCATAGGTGGTTGAGGCTCTGAAGAGAAAAGATCTTGTTGAAGCCTACTTATGTGTAAGAGTTTTATTCCCAATTCTTGAAGCCAGAAAGGCTAATTTTAACCCTGTTCAGAAAGGCTCTGAGGTGGAAGTGAAAGTGTTAAAGAGGCTGGATGATATAATGGACAATTACGTCTCGGTGGCTACACGATACATTCATGGCGCTAATTGCTCTAGAGCAAAACCTTTTGATGATGATGAACCCATGGATATCCCTAATGCTGATGATGATGCCGATGAGCTAGATGGTTCTCTTCTGAATGAATTTGGGAATCTTTCTGCTGAAGAAAGACGTATTCTGGATCAACTCATTCAAGAGAATCCTCATAAAGAAGAAGAAGAGATTGTTCAAGAACCTAAACAAGCCCCTCTAACAAATGAAGAAGTGGTTGAAGAAGATGTGGTTGAGGAGTCTGCTCAAGATCCTATTAATGAAAATGTTTTGATATTCCCTGTTGTGAGAACAGAGGAAGCCCAAGAAAAGGTGGCTGAGGTAACTCAGCCAAAGATTATCAGATCTGAGGGGGAACCCTCAGAAGACAAGAATGTTGAAGAAGAAAGTTCCTCGTCTGAGGAGGAACTTGACCAATATGCAAGCTATGCCAGGCCCCTTCCATTCCCCAATATCATTGCGGGAAGTGTTCATGAAAATGTCAACAACCCTCATCACTACTCTAGAGATCTGTATGAAAGATTTCAAAGAGCTGAAGATGAACTGTTGGAAGAAGAGCAGAATGAAGTTGTTAAGGTAGTTGAGAAGAATAAACCGGAGCAATCCATGCAGATTCATACAATCTTTGAACCGATTCAGAGTATGGCAGCAGAGTCTCAAAAGAATTCATCAAATGAAGAATCCTCTACTGAAGGTAGCAAGCTTTTAAAGTCTATGACTTGTGTGCTCTCATCTCTTCAGAAGAGCATGATAAAGGTTTTGAACACCTAGGAAGAATAAAGAAAGGATTTTGCCAAAGTTATCAAAGTTCATACTGAATTGGACAATACTTTGAAGAAGAACAAGTATGAGACTCACATCTCAAATTTAAACTTCTCCAAATTTGAAAAGAAATTCTATAGTCGTCAATCTGAAATGATGGACCACGAAAGGCACATCAATGATGACCGTCATAAGGAGACTTTGGATGAATTTATCCTGGTGAAGAATCAGATAGTGGAAATTCAAGGTTGTTTAAGAAGAACAGATGGTGAACGATAGGAATTTGCTGACTCTATTACAAAGAAGTTTGAAGCAAAGGAGAATGCTAAAGCTGATGCTGATAGAGATCAACCTCGAATCACTCAAGGTGAGTCAAGCAAAAGAAGTGACAGTGTGTCAACCGACACTAGATCCAAACGAGCTTCAGGTAACGATGAAAATCTTAGGCCAACTAAAAGAGGCAGAGGTCGAAGCGGTGGTGATCGTGGAGGAAGAAGTAGTGGTAGTGGTCGTGGTAGGCAATCTAGGTTTGATCAAAGAGGTCGTGCCAGTGGAGGTGATCGTGGTAGTAGACAAAGTGGAAGCGGTCGTGGTGGTCGTAGTCTTCCTCCTTTTCTAAACATGCTATCCGGTCAAGACATGAGCCCAACCGATCCTCGAGTTAAAAGGGAAGAAATATAATTTCTTTTCTCTTACTCTGATTGAGTTTCTTGAATAATGTTTCTTTGATGTTGTTTTGAATATTGGTCATGGAAATTTGTCAAATGTGATGTAAGTGAACAAGGTTTGTTTATTTATATGATGAATGCATATTTTGGTACATTTTTGTAGGTTTTCAATTTCTTCATCAAAAAGGGGGAAATTGTTGGGTCAAATTATTTTGACTAAGTGTTGAAATAATTTGACTATGGAGATTTTAATGATGAAATGATTTATGCGTTTTGATGTAGGTGTATCGAAATCATATTTCATGAGATTTGGCTCTAATGAGGCTTATTAAACCAATTTTGGCATTTAATGCAAAGAATTAGACGTGCAGTCTAACTCAGCGGAGTTAGACGTGTAGTCTAATAAATGCACAAAATTAGACGTGCAATCTAACTTAGTGGAGTTAGACGTGCAGTCTAATAGATCTACAGAATTAGACGTGTAGTCTAATAGATCTAAAGAATTAGACGTGTAGTCTAATGGATCTCAGAATTAGACGTGCAGTCTAACTCAGCGTATTTAGACGTGTAGTCTAATGAATGCACAAAATTAGACGTGCAGTCTAATAGATCTATGGAATTAGACGTGCAGTCTAATAGATCTACGGAATTAGACGTACAATCTAATAGATCTACGGAATTAGACGTGCAGTCTAATGGATCTCTGAATTAGACGTGCAGTGTAACTCGTGGAGTTAGACGTGCAGTCTAACTCGTGGAGTTAGATGTGCAGTCTAATGTATAGGGAATTAGACGTGCAGTCTAACTCGTGAAGTTCGACGTGCAGTCTAATGTATACGTAAATAGACGTATAGTCTAACTCAACGGAGTTAGGCGTGTAGTTTAATGTATTGTGAATGATTAGACGTGTAGTTTAATCAGTAAAAGTTAGACGTAAGTCTAACTTCTTCAGACAAGTCTGAACTAGAACCATAATTATACGTGCAGTCTAACTCAGTGGAGTTAGACGTGCAATCTAATAGTTTATAACAATTAGACCTGTAGTCTAATTGGTGAATGTTAGACGTAAGTCTAACTCCTTCAGATTAGTCTGAAGTGATTGGAATTAGACGTAAGTCTAATCCCATTAAACCAGACGGTCTAATGGATTCTGCTCTTAGACGGGGATGTTTGATTTCATTAGACGAGATCGTCTAATTGAAATACGTCTAATACTTAGATTAATCTATTTTCTTGAAGCTAGCACCCGCCTACCCATGTGCTATAGTTGTACCCTACTCCTGCTCCACTTTCTAGTGAAGATTAGTACAACAGTTATATGCAACCAACCAACGAATGCCACGTAAGAGAATTTTCCTAATATTACTTGTTTTGTAGGTACATCCTTGATGGAATATTAGGCGAACTACTAGTTGCTATACGGCCACGATCCTTGTGTACAATGGAGGCTTACCAATGGAAGAGTGCCACGTATCATTCTAAAAAATTCGACCGTTAGTCTCTGCCCAGTATTTATCAGATCTTAAGGACAACGGACGAAGCACTAATTTTCACAATTTGCCTAACTGAACGAACAAACAATCTTGCTTGCTGATATTTCAGAGAGAGAAATACAGCCTTTCAATACTGATCATGTGAAGTTGTTTTCCTGATTGTACTGTGTGTGAATCAAGAGAGAGCTAGAATCAAAAAACCTTTAGCTGAGTGATATTCTTCATCTTGTAAATTGAACAGAGTGTGTTCTATTCAATAGTGAGCTAAGTGTATGCAAACTGTATTTGATTCTAATCATTTTATAGTGAATCCTTCCGGTGGTTAGAAGAAGGGGTGACGTAGGAGAGTTTCTCCGAACATCCATAAACAAACTGTCGTGTTCTTTCATTTCTGTCATCTTTTCATTCTTCATCTTCAGCTTCAAACCCAAGTAAACAATTCCGCCTTAAATCCGTTTAAAGTGTTTACAAATGTTTGCGTAGAATAAAAAGCGAATTAAATCCTTAACAAGATTTCTTTCAACCCGTTTTTCATAAGTCTTCATCAATAATCAGACCCCCGTCTCTATCGATAAAGTCGATGCTATCAAATTCAAATCTCACCCAAAACAATTTTTTTATCAATTTTCTAAACTAAACATAGGGAAAAAATATCGATTTTTTTTTTCTAACGGAGCTGGGGCAGCTCAAAACTCAAGGCCTGCTCTGTTCCACCTTAAGATGAAAAAGTCAAGAATATAAATTGTCATAAGAACTTAGGTTACAAATAAGAAGAATGATCCAAACGTTTGAAGAAACAAAAAAATTAAATGAAAGATTGAAAATGAAAGAAAATGTTTTACTGGGTGGGTTAAAAAGAGATTTTTTTTTTTAAATTTAAACCTATTAATACAAAAAAAATAAAATTCATATTGACCAAACAACCATTAAAATTTATTATAGACATTAGTATCATATATCTACAGTATTTTGTATATCTAACCAAATAGAGGCATTTAAAGAATTTCTCATTTTTATCATTTATATCATTTTAAGTGTATAAATTTTTATTTCTCAAGGGCTGAAATGACCCAACAAAAGATCAAAAGATGCACTCAATAAATAGTTAATTTAGATGAAAATGTTTTGTAATTCAAAATCACAGTTTATACCATCTCTTCATATCTCTAAAAAAAATAATATTGAAAATTATGTATGTTCGCATATTAAATATATCCATCCTCCTCTAGATTGAGATATATAAGTATAAGAATAATTAAAATAAAACTTAATTGTGAATACAGTTTAGTCAGTTTTTAAATAAATTTAAATTCAATTATACTTCGGTTGAACTCATTTAAGAACGGTTTGATAATTATATAACTAAGAATGAAATTAAAAATTAGAATAAAATCATTTTAGAAAAAATATGTTAGTATTTGTTATTTTAATAGTAACTTTAATTTGAATAAATATTTATAATTTAATATCAGCTTTATAATTCAAAAATACAATATGTTTTCTTAAAAGTATGCAATATTGAATAGAAAAATATAAGTACCTATTGGTCAATACCAACCAAAACATATTGTATAGCTGTATCCATTTTGAAGCTGTATCCATTTGTAATGATTACTTTTCTTGTCTTGGCACAATACAAATTAATTATTATTATTATTCAAATTTATGTCAATTAAAAAAATTATAAACTTAATATTTTTCGAATATATTAACGAAAAAAATGATAAGCTTACAGTTTTTTTAATTTAATAACTTATTATTATTTTTCACAAAAAAAGTCATTTAATTTATCAATATTCCTATAATGTAGAACAATATCACAAACATAAACCATTTTTTTATATCTGAAAGCGTTTTGAGTTTAAGCGGGGAGTCATGGATGTGGAATGTCATGATAACTCTCATTTATTAAAAAAAATTGATAAAATATGTTTACTTTCATTTCTCAATATTTGTTAATGAGTTAACCTTAGCTATGCTTAAAATATACATAGTTATTACTTTATTTACATTTTGTCACAAATTTCATAATTTTCCTAATACAATTATCAAATACAAATAATTTGATATGTGATTTTCAATACAAATTTTCCTATTGAACAGTTTTTCTTTGATTTGATAAAAGACACAATTAAATATAAAATATTTCATTTTTCTATATTTTATAATACTTTTAAATATATTTCTTTATAATTTAAATTTTCAATATATTACCATTTTTATATAATTTCAAAAAACTTTGGTATAGTCATGCCCAAATTCATTAAATGCATAATTGTAGTGATCATTTTCTAACTACATAAAATTGAATATATAATATATTTATATTTTCTTGTAAAATGTATTTGTAGTATCATAAATTTAATTTAGATCTAATATCTGGAAAAATAAATTTAATTGTATTTCATAAAAGGTATTACAATTACATTGTTCAATCATATATATAAAAACAAAATACTTTTACAACTTTATTGGTCAGCTTTCCAAGACATAAAAAAGATATGATTCAAGGAAAAATAGGTTAGTATGAATAATGATAAATCCAAATATTAGTCATGTCTAAAAATACCAACGTGAGAATAAAAGAAGATACAAAAAAATGGTCATTTAATATGTTATCAAGTCCACAACTCGAAAGAGAGTAAGAATAACTTCAAAATTAAAATTCCATGTAACTCCTAAACATTGAGTGTAATATCAATTTAAAAAAAAACAATTACATATACAAAACCATTCAAGTTCTCCATTAGAAGACTATACTTATGTTTATTCATGTTATTTAATTTTTGTAAGTAAATTTAGTTTTTAACCTTTCCTAGTTTATACACATGTTGGATTCTAAAAAAAATATTTTATTTTATGATAGAAATTTTAAATTTTAGTTTTGTCTAACTTTTATGTACTCATACTGAATAAATTTTTTTATTTAAGTAAATATATTTTTTCGGTATCTACGATATAATACGATATCGTACAAAAATTAAGGTATACTAAAATCAAGTTACGGTAGAATTGTGAATTTTCTTATACCAAAACTTTCAATACAATATAAGATATATATAAAAAATTACGACTTATTTCTTAGTTAAATTTGCTCAGTTGTAAATGTACATCTTCCTTAAAGTTGAATTTGATCATGTTTTAAATAGACATCCTCCTTCAATGATATTTCAGATGAGATCACCTAACAAAAATGAACTTGCACAATAGAACACAAATGATTGAATACTCAATAACATAGTATATTTGTATAGTTTATGTTAAACTAAGGTACTTAATTACTAAAAAAAATTATTACAAAATGATTATTGAAATTTTATTTGCTTTCACAAGCTTTTTATATATATATATATATATATATATATATATATATATATATATATATATATATATATATATATATATATATATATTGATAATACTTGCATTATGTAATATATAATTCCTAATAAAACATTTTTTTTACCTTCATAAGTTTATAAATTTAGTAAGCAATTTATACTAGAAAATTATGTAATATTTTTAATTCTTTAAAAAGTTTAGTTATTCTTCTTTACAAATATGTCAATCTCTTGGTTAAAAAATATCATTTTTGTTGTAGTCCCTTATAAATTCCCGATCATTTTATACTTGAATCTCATTGAATGTATGTTATATGTGTCTTCTTATAAAATTTATTTTTAATATCATAAATTAAATTTAATTTCTTACCATCAAGAACACATTTTAACCAATTTAACTTTATTTTATCGAAGAATTATAATTACATTCATGAATCCAAACAAAACTACTTTTACATATTTATTGGATATTTTTTTAAGACATGAAAAGATCTAATTCAAGCAAAACTCGGATTTCCTCATTTCACATTAAGGAAGTAAAAACAATGATGAATCCTAAGCTCACGGTATAAAATATAGGCATGTTTATTTTTTAATTTAATATTAATAATATATCATAAAATTACTCTAAAATTAATTTATAATAAAAGTACTTATTATTTTTTCAAATGATGTATTATGAATATTGATATATCTATGTCTATATATATATATATGTATATATATATATATATATCATATTGATAATATATAATTATTGTTAATTTTTTATTTTAATCTTTTTTGCAAAAAAATATAAAAAATAAATTAATACTTTATTAATTACTTATCTTATTAAAATTGATTATATGGATTTCAATTTAATTATTTTTCTTCATGTGATTAAACACTTCATATTTTTTTCAACTAATATTAAATAATATGACAAAATAATACTTTAAAATAAAATTTTATTTTAAAAATAATAAGTATTATTCCTAATAGTAAATAAAAGTTATATATAAAAAATATTACCATAAATTTAATGTAGATTGTTTGAATATAATAATAATAATATATATAGTTAAATTAATCATATATATATATATAATTTATAATTTTATGAACCTTATAATTATAATTTTAAAAATTTTATAATTATAATTTTTTTATTACAATAAATATTATATATGACAAAAACAATTTATTGTCTATTCAGTATTTCTTTTAAATAATTATAGTATTGTATTAGTTGTCTATTTCTTAATAAAATAAATTTTAATATATTATGTTTTCTCAATTTATTTCTTCTCAAATAATTATTTTTTTTTGTAAATTAGTGCCTAATTTAATATATTTTTCATTAATTTTTAAATCAATAATATAAATGTAAAAATACAGAATAAATATTGATATAAATTAATAATACAGAATATGATTTTCAAATTTTTTAATTTTTTTTGTCACATTTTAATATATATCAAATCAACCAATTGTATCAAGTCCAAATGAGTAATAAAACACAAATTTACTATAAAAACTTTTTAGACAATAACAAAAATGAGACTGGGAGACAACTTAAGATATTCATTATATCAATAATAACTACACAATATTCGCATGTAATAGAGGTTTACCATCATCAAAATACATAAACCTCATCAACATCATCATCTGTAAAAATAAAATAATACATAAAATTAGAAAATTTCACCAATAGTAAAAATATTCCAATATATATATATATATATATATATATATATATATATATATATATATATATATATATATATATATATATATAAAAGAAAGTTATTGTCTAACTAAATTGCGTCTTCTCCCAACCAATTCGTAAGTTATTTTCTTTTCACCCAAAATTGATAAAAGTGCTATATTTTTATTTAAAAAGTGCTTTAATTATATATTATATTTATTACTAGTTCAAGTACAATAGTCGAAACTCCAACATTATATTCATTGTTATTGTTTGATTGTGTGTTATTTTTCTATATGAAATGTATTAAAAGTCGAGGTGGTTCGAAGTTATGATTTTTAGGGTTCATTAATTTATAAATAATTTATAAAGATGGTGGAAAGGTAACTTCTTAATTATAATTTTAGTATAGTGTCATTTAATTTCACCTCCCATTTGTGAAATTTGTTAATGTTGGCACATGTGATAATTTTAATTTATTTTGGAGAAATAGAAACACCCAAAATTGTTTTTAGAGCTTATTTTGTCTTTAGTTGGTATACTTTTGTATACATCTAATATCGTCCATGTCGATAAATGGACTCGTATCGCAATTAGCCTCATACCTTACCCTCGAATACTAAGGAAAACGGGAAACCAAAATGGTAGGTTATGCTCAAATTTACTTAAAAAATGTCAAATAAATCGACTTGCCGAGAAACTTTCTCAGATTAAGATCTTCTCTAAGATAGTAGACCTAAAAAAAATTGACTATTTAAGAGTCACCACCTAATTTACTCTTTGAGAAATTAAGAAAGAATTTTAAAAAAAACATTTACATTCGTTTTTGGGATACATGTAGGAAATGGTCTAAGCATTGTAACTCACACAACTGTCCTGATCTATTTTTAAACAATCCAAGTAGGGGTAAATGTTGAGTTCTATAGCGGTAAACTAAATGGAGTTAGTTATAATAACATTGGTACTGTGAAAAAATATGCAAAACGCGCTAGTTTAGGATATCAATGATTAAATATAAGGCTATAAAAATTATATAATGTCATATATATCAATTGAGAGGACAAAAATGAGTAAAATCTAAAATTGTTCTAAAGTTAAATATTTAAACATTGAATGGGCAAATATAATATAAAAAAAGTTATAGTTTTTCTCGATATTTTTTAAAGTCATAATATGTGCTCAAATTTTTTGGATGAATAGAGAAAATATTTTAAATGAAACTTAAAATTGAAATAATTTCTAATATTGTTTAGAAAAATAGTTTGAACTATTTTCTATTTTTTCCAGATTTGAAAATCGTTTGAGGTGTTTAAAATAGAAAATTCAATAAATAATTAAAATATCCAAAAAACTAGGCTTAAGTTAATTTGGGTTTAGGCATGGTTGAAAAGAGAGGTTTAGCCGAATTACGATGAGACATTAAGGGAAGGCTTGGTTCCAAAGAATGTGAATAGATGGGTGAGGGTTTCAACTCCCTAAACTCGCATTTTTTAATTTAATTTATACTGAAGTCAAGGTTCTAAGATTTTATTTTCTTTAGACTATAAAGATTATAGGTATTACACTATAACAGGTAACAAGTGAGCATATTAACCATATTAATCAAACCAATCCACGAATACTCCTATTAAAATAAAATAATTATACCATATCTAAAAAGTTATGGAAGTACCCGATTAAAATAACAAATTATATATTTATTTATTTTTGCATTTTTCAATGTTGGATGACTTAGATGCACTCGTCGATGTCAAATGGCCTAGATGCACTCATCGATTACGGATAACACAAATGCACTTGTCAATGCCAATTACCCAGACGCACTCGTCGATGTCGGATGGTTCAAATGTACTCGTTAATGTCTGATGGCTTAAATGCATTCGTCAATTTCTGATACCCCAAATCAATTAGTCAATGTCGAATTTCTTATAATAGCAATTATCTATAACAACTTTTTTATGATTTGATAATAGACTCAATTAAATATATAATATCACCATTGTTTTTTTTTCATATAAGTGTTTTAAATTTATTTCTTTATAATAATTAAAATTTTTATATAATTTTATTATTTCAAGAGAAAATTGTATATTCGTGTCCAAATTCATGAACCGCATAATTGCATAATCATTATATACTTACATAAAATTAAATATAATATATATATATATATATATATATATATATATATTATTGTAAGATTTATTTGTAATCTCATAAATTTAATTTAGATATAATATTTAAACAGAAAAAACAAATTTAATTTTATTTCATAAAAATTTATAACAATTACATTGTTCAATCATATACATCAAAACAAAAATACTTTTACAACTTTATTGGTTAGCTTTGCAACACTCAAAAGAGATCTAAATCAAGGAAAACTTGGTTTTACCCATTTCAGATAAAGATGAGTAAGACCAATGATAAATCCAAGCTCCAAAAATTAGCCACATCTAAAAATACAAATTTGAGAATAAAAGGAGATAAAAAAATGTCATATAAATTACACTTTTTAAAATATTATAAACATACAGAGAAAATAATAATAATTGGGGCATGGAGATGGAGGTGGTTTTGTATACCTATATAGTGTGGGGGCCTATGATAGATGTGAAACAACACCAAACCCCTTAGTTACTTTATAGACTATCATCAAACCCCTTCGTTTAAATGATATTTGAATATTAATGACTTTGATCTCAAATGATTAATGTAAAATTTTGAGAAATCAAAAACTACTGGGCAGAAAAAGAGGAAAAGAAGACAAAAGAGAAAAAAATATAATTAGAGCAAAATCGATGCGAGGGTTTTGAGGCCCGTGTCTTTTTATTAATATATTAGATGTAAGTATAAAATATATGTCTTTTGTCCAATTTTATCAATTATTTATTAATTATTCAATATTAATCTCAATATAAAAAAATAATTATTTATTAGTTACTTATTTTTTAAAATTTATTATAGTAATTTTAATAATTATTATTCTTACAACTAGTACACAAAAGTTATATATACAAAATATTAAATATATATAAAATTTTCAATTAATTATATATATATATATATATATATATATATATATATATATATATATATATAATATGCCTAAACAAATTATCACCTATTTAAACTTATAATATTATTCTATTAGTTGTTTAATTCTTAATAAATAAATTTTATTAAATGGTATATATTGTTATGTTAAATTTTTCTCATAATAATTTTTAAATAATTAAGTATTTAAATCTAATATAACTTTTTGAATATTTAAATCAATAATTAATACATGTAAATAATCTAAATTAATAATATGATTTTAAAATTTAGTGTCATATTTAAATTTCTCTTCAAATCAACCACATAATCAAAAGTCAAAGCGAATAATAAAACACAATTTTTTAGTGTGAAAACAAATTTATAGACCACTTAAATCAAATGAGTAATAATAAGGAGTATGAATAAATCAAATTAATAAAATATTTAAATAAATATGTTTTAAATGAGTAATAATAAGGAGAATGAATAAATAAAATTAATAAAATATATAAATATATCTTTTTAAAATATATATTAAATTATAAATATATATATAATAAAAATTAAATATATATATATATATATATATATATTTTACTAAACTATTATTTTTCTTTTTAAAAGTTCTCTATCTTATCTCTCTTTAAAAGTCTTTTCTACTTTTTTTCATTTTCTTATAAGATTTATTAAAAAATTCAATTCAACTAGTCCCAAATATTTGAACTTTCTATATCATTTTCTTTTTATGTAGGTTGAATATTAGTAATTAGAGTTCTATTTATTTGTTAATATGTAGTTTAATTATCTCATAATAATTTAATTTTAAATAAAGTAAATATTTATAATAATTTTATAATAAAAAATTAAAGATAGTGAAATTATTAAATAATTTTTATAAATAATAAAATGTTAATGAGATCGAAATTATTAAATGTTTTTAGCTCATATGTACAATTTAAAATTAAAGAAAGAAATTGATACTCGTCCTAATTTTAAGGTGACATGGGCAATGACATATCATTCGTCGCCCCATTCGCTACAAAATTTTCGCACCCCCTATCATTAATCTCCAATTTAAATATAAATTTTGTATGTTTAAAATTTTATATCGTATTATTGAAAATTTTAAAATAAGACAAAAATAATCTACGAAATTTTATAAATTTTATTCTGTGTAGAATAAATTTTATTTTTGTATTAATCTTATTTTCTTAAATCAAGATTATACACCAAAAATATATAATTTCCTTTTGTTTAATATTTTATTTTCTTGCATCACCAATTCAAGATAACTCAACAAATAACCATTTCGACTTGAATTCTTTCAAATATCCCAAATGTATTAATCAATGCCTATATATTATGTCTCTTCTCTGATCTAGTGTTTCTCTAAGATAACTTAACATATGTATTTGTCAATGTCAGATGGCCTAGATGTATTCGTCAATTTTGGATGGCCCAAATTCATTCGTCGTTGTTAGATGGACCAGATGAACTCGTGAAAGTCAAATGGCCTAGATGCAATCGTTGATATTGGATGGCCTAGATGCACTCGTCAATAATAGATGACCCAAACGTACTTGTCAATTTCGGATGACCCAAATGAACTCGTCGATGTCGAATAGCCCAAATGCATCAATGTCAGACGGCTTAGATACATACGTCAATTATGGATGGCCCATATTAATTAGTGAATGTCGGATTGTAAAAATTTATTCGTCAATGTCCGAGATGACCCAATTGCATTAGTCAATGCTAGAGATGGCCAAAATGTATTAGTGAATCCTAGATTCCTAGATACATTAGTCAATGCAAGATGAACTATATGCATTACTCAATACTAGAGATGACCTAGTTGCATTAGTCAATGTCAGATTACCTATATACATTAGTCAATGAAAATGCATTACTCAATGTCATATATGGCCAAAATGCATTAGTTAATATTGGATGGCCTATATGAATTAGTCAATGTCGGATGGCCTAGATTCATTGGATAATGTCAAATATGGATCGAATGTTTTAGTCAATGCTAGAGATAACTTAGATATATTAGTCAATTCTAGATGACACATATGCATTAGTCAATGTAAGATGGTCCATATGCATTACACAATGCTAGAGATGACCCGATTGTATTAGTCAATGTGATATAGCCTAAATGCATTCGTCAATATTAGATGACCCATAAGTTTTATCGTCTCTTTATTCTATATCTAGAGTTTTCTCAAAAAAATTTTAACAACTTCTTTATTAACCCAAATATTCAAGTATATTCAATAAATCTCAACTTTGACTTTCATACTTTATGATGTCCATATGTATTAGTCTCCTCTTTAGAGACCTTGATAATGACATTATCTACAAGACACACCATAACTTTTAAATATGCATTTTTCTTCAGAATGACCATATCAACTTTTGTTGTTGTTCTTGTCGATAATTTCAGCAACCCCATAACCCATGTTATTTCAATTGATCGATCCAGTTTAAACAGTTAGAAGATTGTTATGATTTATGAAATAAATTAATATATTATATAAATTAATAATCAAAGTAGTTATTGTGATTTATATGAACAAATATGATTATGAATAAGGTCCGATAACACAATTTATAAACCATATATATAATATATATCTATAATGTCATTTATTAATTTCACTAGTATAATTTGTAAAAGAACATTTATTTAGGTTATATTATATTTATATAAATATGTTATAATTATAAGATTAACTAAATTAAAAAATGTGTTATTTAAAACATAACTACATTGTACTAAATTTTTTTAAAACTAAAACTCACACTAAGGGTCAATCAACCATTGAGATTAAATTTGTCTACTACTATTAATAAAGTTAATATTTTTAATAGTTTACAAATAAGTCATTACAACATTCACAGTGTTCTTTTATTTTTTATTTTAAATATGTGTTGTAACTTATATTTATAATACATTACTTATTAATGTTGTTTTAAGGTTCAATTTTCGTTCTAGTCTTATTTAAACAATTGGATGATTTGAGCGTTTCCAATGGAATTGAATCGACCAACCGAACAATTGTGATTGGATTGATAAAAAGAAAAACATAATGAAAACGATTTGATCATTTGATATTATATTCAATTTATTTTTAACGCTTTCGATTCATTTAGAACGGTTTATTTGATTTGAGAACAATAGATATGCTAAAATGCTATTAAGTCTAAGACTAAGATAACATACTTATTTGGTGGTTCTGGTTTAATGATAATTACATATCAAACAATTTTTAATCTTATTGTTGTTAAATTTTCATTGTCATTTTAAATTATCAATATGTTTATTGTTTATTCTTTCATAATTTATTTAGTTTATATTGATTTTTTAAAATTAGATTAAACATTTTCATGTTGATAGATGTTCATTCTTATAAAAGAGTGAATATAAAATAGTATATCTAAAATTATGAGATTGCACTTAAGCATCAAATAATTTAATACTCATGAAGAGAATATATTTATAGCTACCATCTTAGATGGTTGTTGTTTGATGATAATTACATTTTAGAATATTTTGTCAATATGTTAAAATTTCATTGCTAAAAATGTTCTTACACCATTAAGCACAAAAAGATTCAATTCTATATTTTCTATCATGATAAGTTTTTTTTCTTTCTAAAAACTAATATAGTAAATGATGTTTGAGAATGAGAATACTAACAATAAGTTCATCATAAAACAAAATTATTTGTTTCCACAAGATTATACATATGGTTAGCAATTGATGCATTATGTAATTAATAACTCTTTCAAGAATTTAATTATCATTTTCCGAATATATTAATTCACAAGTGGTATACACCCCAACACTAATAACAAATATAATTTTTACCTTACATTTAATAATAGATTGATAATACCTTTAATATTTAATACTATTAATTATTTTAAAAATTTTGTTATTCTTCGGTACATAGATGTAAATCTCAATATTTGATTAAAAATATTATTCTGGTTGTATTTTCATTTAGATGTGTAGATACATAAGTAGATATTGTCAACTAGATATTAACATTTGACCAAGTCTCACCAATTCGTGCTAGAGACTTTTCTTCTTTGTTCTTGTACGGCTCGACTCATTTGTGCAGAAGATACGACGCAAATTGATTATTATTATTCTTCCAATTTAGGTCAATTAAAAATTTATAAACTTAATGATTTTTTTCGAATTTAACAACGAAAAAAATAATTTTACTACTAGCAGGTCAATAAAAAACTAATAAGCTTAAATTTTTTTTTATTTCTTATTCTTTTTCACAAAAAAGTAATTTCAATTTATTAATATCCCTATAATTTAGAAAAATATCAAAAATATCAACCATTGTCCTTTATCTCATTAGAATTATTTGAATGGCTAAACCTAAAAAACAAAGTATATAACCTTAATGTGTGATTTCAAATGATAAAATATTATTACTTCATTTTTCTCATTATTTGTTAATGGATTAATTTTAGTACTACTTAAAAATATACCTAATGAGTTACTCTTTTTACATTTTATTACAAATTTCAGAATTTAATTGGTACAATTATCAATTATAAATAATTTGATATTTGATTTTCAATCCAAATTTGCTTGTTTAAAATTTTTTCTCTCATTTAATAATAAAAACAATTAATATATATTATCACTATTTTTTCCATATTTTATAAAAGTTTTAAATTTATTTCTTTATAATAATTTAAATTTTCAATATATTACCATTATAAAATAATTTTACCATTTCAAGATAATTTGGTATAATTGTTCCCAAATTAATGAATCACATAATTGTAGTAATAATTTTAAACCTACATCAAATTGAGTACATAATATATATATATATATATATATATATATATATATATATATATATATTTTTTTGTAAAATTTTATTTGTAATATCATAAATTTAATTTAGGTCTAATATCTATTGAAAAACAAATTTAATTAATTTTATTTTATTTCATAATTGGTATTACAATGACATTGTTCAATCTTCTACGTCAAAAGAAAAATACTTTTACAACTTTATTGGTTAGTTTAGAAATACTTAAAATAAATATGTTCAGGGAAAATTTGGTTTACCTAGTTTCAGATAAGGATGAGTAAGAACCATGATAAATCTTAAGATTAAAAAATTAACAAAGTCTAAAAACACAAACTTGATAATAAAAGAGATACAAAAATATCATATAAATTACACTTTTTAGAATATTACAAGCATTCATAGAGAATAATAGTTTGGGAAAGGTTGAAGGAGGCGGTGTGCTATACAATGGTGGGATACAGTTATAGAGGCGGCACATCACCAAAACCCTTAATTTATTTATTTTTGGTAATAAAAGGAGAAATAACATGAAACACCACAACCATGGTCCCACTCTTAAACTTAAAGCACTTCCAGATAAAATTTGAAAAAAATCATAATTTCTAGCCTAGCGGCAATTAAAGGTGGATACTAACCCTAATTTCCTTGGATCGAGCCCTTCAGGCGGCAAGTTATGCGCCTAGTTAAATGTGTTTCTGGGCTACATACTTAATTCGTTGTCTCATTCAAAACCCTTAATTTTTATATATACCATCACTAACATTAACTTCTTTAGCAATTTTTTAAAATGATATTAGAATCTTAACCTGAATCTCAATTGATTTAGATAAAATTTTGAGAAGTCGAAAACTGTTTCAGTAGAATAGATGACGAACGAGAAAAAAAAATAATTAGACCAAAAAATATATCACAAAATTACTCTAAAGCTAATTTGTAATAAAAAATAATTTTTTTTACTGATATATATATAAATATATATTTTTTATTATAGATAATTTTCTTTTTAATTGTTTTTTTCAAAAATATAAAATATCACACTAATTACATATATTCTTTAAATTTATTAAATTATTTTAATTTAATTATTTTTTGTTTAAATTATTAAAATTACATACTTAAAAATACTTAATATTATTTTCAAGTAATATTATAAAATATTTTAAAACAATACTAAAATCAAAAATTTTATCTTACAAAATTTATTATTATTCCTACTATAATACTTAGGGGTGAGTATTGGGTGGTTAATCCGAAATCCAATCCAATCCGAATCCTAATCCTAAATACTAATTCGAATGGGATATTTCAGATTGGACTGAGATCGGATCGGATTAAGTTCGGATTGAATTAAATCGGATTGGATTAGGATTATCCAAATTATCATAACTATCTAAATAAAATATATTTTTTAATTGTTTTGTTTAAATTAAATTTCATCTCAATATAATATATTTTACATATCATCACTTGACAACGATATTTATTTTTATTTTTAATTTTAATTTTAATTTTTTATTATTTTTATTTTATTATTCATATTCAAATTTAATAATAATAAAAAATTCGAAATTAAAAAAATAAAAAATAAATAAAAATATTGTTAGCTGATATATATAAATATTTTTTAGTTTGGATTATCTAACCATTTTCAATCCAATCTGTATCCGATCCGTATTAATTAGTAAAATGGTTTGAATTACGGATTGGATAAACTTAGTTTGGATTTAATACGGATCGGACAAAACGGATTGGTTTTACCCATTTGCTTACCCCTATTAACACTTTTATTTGAGATTGTGTGAATATATACATTTTTTATATATAAAGTATCTTATAAAAGTAAGTTTGAGAACTTTATATATGAGAAAATGCTATTAGGTCTGACTAAGATAACTTACATATTTCAAATAGTCCTGGTTTAATAATAATTACATTTTAAATAATTTTCAAATTATTGATAATAATTTATCTTTAATATTTTTAATTATCAATATGTTTATTGTTTATTATTTCATAATTTATTTAGTTTATATTGATATATTTTAATTAGATTAAACATTTACATATTGATAGATGTTCATTCTAATGAAAGAGTTAATATGAGTTGGGATCATATAAAAGAATGAGATTACACAATTAAGCATTAACGAATTAAATACTCAAGAAGAAAATATCTTTATAGCTACTATCTTAGATGTTGTTTGATGATAATTACATTTAAAAATATTTTACCAGTATTAATATTACTGAATATTTTTAAAATTTTGAATCATTAATATGTTTATTTTTTATTTTTTCAAAATATATTTGGTCTATGTTTAAACTTTATTCTTTATTAGGTTAAATTTTCAGGTCTTGTCTTGGCATAGTACAAATTGATTATAATAATTCATCCAACTTAGGTCAATCAAAAAAATTATAAAATTAATATTTTTCAGATTTGTCTGGTTAATAAATTGTTTTTGGCTTTATCAACTTCTTATTATTTTTTATAAAAATAGTCATTTAAATTTATCAATATCCTTATCATTTATAACACTATCACAAACATCAATTATTTTCCTTGTGTGTCATTAGAAAGATTTGTATGGCTAAACTTAAGAAACAAAGTGTAATTTCAAATGATAAAATATTTTTACTTTCATTTTTTCAATTATTTTTTCATTATTTTATCTATAGTTAAAATATACATAATATACATAATTAGTTACTTTCTTTACATTTTGTCACAAATTTCGGAATTTTCTTGATACAATTTCTAATTTGATATGTAATTTTCAATCCAAATTTCCCTATTTACCATTTTTTTTCTCTAATTCGATAATAAACACAATTAAATATATAATATAATTTTTTTTCATATTATATATGAGCTTTAAATTTATTTCTTTACAATAATTTTAATTTATAACATATTACAATTTTTTATAATTTTATCATTTGAAAACAATTTAGTATTATCGTGCCAAAATTCATTAAACGAATAATTGTAGTGATTATTTTTACATATATCAAATTGAATATATATAATATATGTGATTTATTTTAAAATTTATTTGTAATATTATAAATTACACATTTTAGAATAAAAGGAGATAAAAAATGTCATATAAATTACACATTTTAGAAGATTACAAGAAAATAATAATTGGGGAATGGAGAATAAGGCGGTGCTGATGTACAGCAGTGAGACACGGTAATAGAGGCGATACACACCAAAACCCTTTGTTTCAATATAGACCATCACGGACATTAACATCTTCAACGAATTCATATATATAATCAATTTAACCTACCAAGGTAGTTCAGGTGGTAAGAGTCGTCTTAAAAGACCAAAAAGTCACGGGTTCGATTACATTTGAAAGACTTTGAGTTTAAACGGGGGTTATGTCTATGGAATCTTGGCTGTGGGGTGTCATGCTAGTTTTCTTTTAATTCAATATATATAATATCATTTTATTATATTCTTATTGATTATTTTTTATTATTGTTTTCATGTAGTATTAAATAATATTTCAAAACAATACTTAAAACTAATATTTTATCTAATAAAACGTAATTATTATTCTTATTACTGGTACACAAAAGTTATAAGAAGCCTAGTGGTAAGAGTCAACTTAAAAAACTCAAAAGTCATAATATCGATTTCGTTTTGAAGCGTTTTAAGTTGAAGAAGGGGCATGCTTGTGGGATGTCAAGATTGTTCTCCTTAATTAAAATATATATATATATATATATATATATATATATATATATATATTTTACACAATATAATATAAATATATTCCTAAAAAATTATCATCTAACTATTTAAACTAACTATATATATATAAATATATATATAATATCACTTTATTATATTCTTATTGCTTATTTTTTATGTTAATTATTTTACAAAATATACAAAATCAAATTAATTACTTATATTCTTAAAATTTACTAAATTATTTCAATTCAATATTTTTTCTTTTAATGTACAGATTTATATTTAAAATATTTAATATTGTTTTCATGTAGTATTAAATAATATATCAAAACAATACTTAAAACTAATATTTTATCTAAAAAAAGTAATTATTTTTCATATTACTGGTACACAAAAGTTATAAGTAGCCTAGTCGTAAGAGTCAGCTTAAGAAACTCAAAAGTCACGGGTTTATAGAAAATTTATAATAAAAATATTGGGAAACCCGAATAAAAATTCAAAAAATCAACATCAAACAAGTTTTAAATACTCGACAAAATGATAATTGACAATCCACTTTCCGCTAAAATTGATAAAGATCATTTGAAGCATCGAAACTCCATCACCATAATTTTTAATAGATTGCACGCAAGTTATATTAATTTTTGATATGAAATATATTAAATACTTTGTGGTAGTTTGAATGTTTGATTTATAGGGTTCATTATGTTTTAAATATAGTACCATTAATTTCACTTTTCATTTGTGAAAATTATTGATTGATAAAGGTGTGATACAATTGAACAAACTTGTACCAGAGTTTTAAATTTAAACTTTTTGAAACTGTTGGTGTTTTATAATGTTGGCACATGGGAGAGTTTTAATTTATTTGTGATAAATAGAAATTCCAATAATTGTTTCCAAATGATCTTATGCAAGCTTTTTTGGTATGTATATTTAATTCTTAATCGATTCTGTTAATAGGAAAGTAGTCTGGCTAATATGGTTTTTTTTTTGTATATATTCTGTATGTCTTGAGAATTGAGAAAAAAAAAATACAATGATGCTTATTTTTTTGCCTATCAATTTTCTTCATCTATTAAACAGAAAATGAGAAAGATTATCCATCATATGAATACTTTAAAAAGTAGATTCTTAATTTTATTGAACATTATTCATTCTATTGAGTCAAAGATTGAGAATTTGAACAAAGATGTAATATTATTCTCTATTAATCTCTCTTCTTAGCTAACCACTTCACAACCTTTTCTTTCTCATCTCATCCAATGTGATCTTAATTTTGATGAGATCACCTATCAAGAATGAACTTGAAAAATTAAGAACAAAAGATTCAATACTCAATATCATAATATTTACTAAAAATAATTATAATAAATAATATTTCAAATTGAGAATGCATTAACAATAAGTTCATCATACAAAAAAAAATGTAGTTTTCACAAGCTTTTATAAATAATATTAGTATTGTTTTAGTAGTCTAATTCTTAATAAAATAAATTTTAATAAATGATAGATTTATATATTATGTTTTTTCGATTTATTTCTTCTCCATATTTTTTTTTTTAAAATACTGATTATTTTACTCTAATATATTTTTAATGAATTTTTAAATCATTAATAAATAAATGTAAAAATACATAATAAATAGTTACCTATATTAATAATACAGAATATGATTTTCCAATTTTTTTGTTACATTTAATATCTATCAAAATCAACCAATCGTATCAAGTCAAAGCGAGTAATAAAACACACAAATTTTACATAAAAACTTTTTAGACAATAACAGAAATGAGACTTATACTTGTAGTCCGCTTTAAATATTCATTATATCAATAATAATTGGATACACAATATTCTCACATAATAGAGGTTTATCATCATACAAATACATAAATCTCATAAACACAAACAACAATTTCACCGATAGTAAAAATACTCCAAGATATATAAAGAAAATAGAAAAGACATTTGTCTCACTAGATTGTTACTTTTCCAACAAATTCATAATTCATTTTTTTTCCCCAAAATTGATAAAAGTGCTCTTTTTAATTAAAGAAATTAAAATTTTATTTCAAATAGTTTGTGTGTCCTTTAATCTCACCTATAAAAAAACATGCATCTTTTAATTATATGTTTTATTTATTATTAGTTCAAATACAATCGCTGAACCTCCAACATTATATTCATTGTTAGCGGATTGTTTGTTGGTTGTGCTAATTTGCGACATGAAATGTATTAAAACTCGTGATGGTTTGAAGTTAGGATTGGTAGGTTTCATTAATTTATAAATATGGTAGAAATGTGACTTCTTAATTATTATTGTAGCATTGTGTCATTTAATTTCACCTCCTATTTGTAAAATTTGTTAATGTTGGCACATATGACAATTTCAATTTATTTTGGAGAAATAAAAACACCAAGAATTGTTTCTAGAGATTATTTTGTCTATAGTTGGTATACTATTGTATACATGTAAAATGATCCATGTCGAGAAATTGACTCGTATGGGAAACAAAAATTGGTAGGTTATGCTCGAATTTACTTTTAAAAATGTCGAATAAATAAACTTCCGGAGAGACTTGCTTATATAAGTTCTTCTCTAAGATAGTAGACCTAGATCAATTTTCAATTTGAGAGTCTCCACTTAATTTACTCTTTCAAAAATTAAGAAAGGATTTTTTTTTTAAATCACTTTAGATTCGGCGCTTGGTAACGTGTGCAAAATGATCTCGGCATTATGACTCATACGTCCATCCAAATGAACAGTCTCTACTCCGAAACAATTGATCTTTTAAAACATGAAATTTATTATCATTTATTTAATAATTTATTAGGATCGGGATCGGCGATAGAGAACCGGTGTCCGACTAATCGGTAATCGCTTACAACACAACACAAACTAGAACTAATCCGGTTAAGGACTAGAACCGCTCTTAACACTACACAGATTGTCATAGACTCTTGAACCGAGTTCAAGTGTGGAAATGTCCGTTTCAATCTGAAGCAACGTATGTGATTCGGTTTGGAAGGTATTTAGGAGAAATCGGTGTAAGGAGGAAGCCGCTTCGGTTAAGGGAGTTATTAGTTATTTCGGTTGAGATTTTAGGTGTTTCGGTTCGGTTAAAGTAGATAAGCTGGAATGTAAAGATGAAGAACACGAGACAAGATTTTATGGATGTTCGGAGTTGAATCTCCTACGTCACCCCTTCTTCTCAAACAGTGAGAAAGATATTCACTAACTGGAGTATTACACAACACACTACACAATTCGAATGAGTCTTATTTACTGCTCGTCGGTTACACCACTCACACAATGATGTAATACATTTACACTTGGTAAAATACACAAATTTCTTTTTAGAACAATTTTCACTTTGAGAACATAATAGCTATGTAAACTTAGGATGTTTTTCGGGCTTGAATATACGTAAAGCTTGGTTGATTCATGTTTGCGCTCTTTGTCTATTTTTACTGTTCTTGGCTTCCTTTATATAGAAAATATGACAACGATCATATTTCTCTCTCTTCTATTGATTGGTCAGCCGAACCGGTCAGGTTTAGATAGCGTGCACGCTTTGTTATTTTGGACATCTGGCAGACATGCATTAGCCGGCCGCCTGTTTCAGAAGATTGCTTATGATCATGGATAATTAATCATCATTGTTTTTATTGCATGCTTCTGACTCGGATCACGGATCCTTCTTGTGTTCATTATCCAAGAAATTCATTACGTCATCTTTCACAGATTTCATCGATTTGAATATTTTCCCGTTGGCCTTAAGATCTTCGATTTTTGAGCCAGCCGGAAAAAGAATGCTTCATCTGGCTTTTCATTTTAGCCGATCCGGTTGGGAGAGTAGGAATGTTCTTCTTTGATTGTCTGGATTTCTTTGAGATAGAATGTCTCAACCGGTCCGGTACGGTTACCTGCTAAAGGAATGTTGAGACTGGTTAAGTTCTTTGTCCGGTTTAAAATTAACTTACTTAATTTTTCTAACAATTTCTCCCTTTTTGATTATTTAGAATAAATATTCAAAACTTGTAAGTGTTGGCCGGTTTGGAATCGTTTTAAGAGGTGTTTGTCCGTTTTAAAAATTAACTTACTTAATTTTTCTAATAATTTCTCCCTTTTTAATTATTTAGAATAAATATTCAAAACTTGTAAGTGTTGGCCGGGAGATATTTCAAAAGATCTTTTAAGTGTTCTTGGCCGGTTTTTAAAAAAGTTTATCAATTTCTCCTTTTTGACGCTTTTAGCTGAAAAGTATCAAAACTAGTTTAATAAACCGAGATAGTATTATATATATATATAAAGTTATAATTGAAACAAAGAAAATTCGTTTAGTGCAAGGTTCAGAAAATAAGTAGAGCTAGTGTTCAAGGATTTGAAGGTTCCCCATGTTCTTTTTCCTTGAGCTTTGCCTCCTCCTCCGCTTTCCATTCTCTTTCCCTTCTATCCGCGTCCATGCACCATCCGGTGACGAGACTTGGTCTTTGGGAAGGGAATCAGTTGAAGTTGAAGAAGCTGTATGTCGGTCTGGGTGGTCGAGTCGGAGGAACGGTTGATGTTCCCTAACTGGTTGAAAGGACAGATGAACTCGGTGTAACTTTCCTCTTCCTTGGTTTTAGAGGATTATCATCCTCTTCTTCTTCATCGGCGAGTGGGTTGTTAGTATGGTTATCCGGTTGAGGACCTTGAAGACCACTTTGTTCCACCCGAGATATCAATTCGGCTATTTTCTTTCTTTTATTTTTCTGACCCCTTGTAACCACTCCGGTTGTTTGCTCAGCTTGAACCGGTTTGGTTTGTTTCTGTTTGGCCTTTTCTTCCTCTTGTATACTCTGTGCTACCCGAAAATCCTTTTCTTCAAGCTCTTTTCTCAGTCGTTCTTGCTTTTCTTCTTCGGTTTGGATTCGAAGGGCTGTTTCCGCATCGGCTCGGATCTGCTCTTGAGTAGTACCCGCTTTTATTTTTGTAAGTTCCTCAATCTAAGCCGCCACGGCTTGCATCATCTCTAACAGTGGAGCGGTTGACGACTCAACTGCCGCTTTAAACGACTCTATTAGTTCAGAGTTTAGAGTGGCGGTTCTAGATTCGGTGACGGCGTGCCACTTGTTCACTGAAATGTCGACAACATTATCAATGAGGCCCTTAATATTTCCGGAAAGGTGATCAACCTCTTGACTTTGTTCAGGGTATTGGGAATGAACCGACATGGCCGTTTTAGGTTCCTTTTCCTGATGGAGAGGTAGGGTGACCGGTCCGTTTGGATGATTCACCGACTTCATAAATCGGTTTACTCTAGTAATCTTCGGGATTCAGGAAGCAATCGTTGAAATGTTTGTTCGTTTCTTCCTCCAGACGTGAGATATCAGTTTTCAAATTCTCCATCATTTTTCCAAAATTTTCAACTACCTTCTTTTCAACCTCGGTCGATTCCCCCGAGTTTCGTTTAGTGCCCTGGTCAGCGTTATGAGTCTTGCGTTTTCGTTGACCAACTTTCCCCTTGCTAGTGCTATTGGAACACAATCGGTTTTGACCAGATCAAATACTTCATCTTCCATTGCCACCAGATTCGTTAGGTGCACATTTTCAATATACCCGGGAAGCAAGTGCCGGAATGTGACTTCACTTCTCATTCTACACCAATTGTAATACGGGCGGGATATTACTTCGGCCGCCTCTTCCAGCAGTTTGAGAAAGTGTGAAAACATGTCCTCTACTTCTTGTTGAGAGACCGGAGTCTGAGACTCCGGTATTGTTTCTTGTTTTTCCGGCTCCTTATTGGGTGAGTTTTGATCAAGACCGGTTAAAGGAAATTCTTCAAGAACTAGATCGGTTGAATTTTCTTCATGGAAGTTGCTCCCTTGCACCGGAGGGTCTATCATCTCTTCGTCTTTTTCTGTGTCGGTCTTCTCTTTGGCCTTTTCATCTTCATTCGTCCGGTTGACATCATTAGTCTGACCGGTTTGATTGAGCTTGCTTGTCACCTCGTCTCCGTGACCCGATTGACATCATCGATAATTTTATTTATTTGGTCCGAAGTCCTCTCGTGGACTTCCTCAGCCTACTTGATTGGAGAATTTTTAGGATTAGGATTATCAGATGGGTTGGGGGTACTAACCGT
The DNA here is from genome assembly GCF_907164915.1 of Impatiens glandulifera. NCBI lineage: Eukaryota > Viridiplantae > Streptophyta > Magnoliopsida > Ericales > Balsaminaceae > Impatiens > Impatiens glandulifera. The sequence continues at coordinate 37,704,719 of NC_061864.1, read as the reverse complement.
ATGAACAGATACCCCTTTGAGAGAAGATTTTTTGGCTTTGCTTGCCGAGGATTCCGTCAGTTTTGAGGACACGACTTTTTTCGCTTCGTTCTTTTCTTTGTCCGGAGAGGAATGAACCAGGATTGGAATCACCACGCTGATTGAAGTTGCTCCCATTACCGAACCGGATGGCTGGAGCTGAGCCGGATCGGATGGACGAGGAGATGGCCCGGGAGATGGAGTTCTCTCGGATTCGTGAGACTTGCTAGCCGTTTTCTTCACAGTAGGCTTTCTCGTTCTCCTAGCCGCACTTTTGAGTCTCGACTTTTTCTCTTTTACTGCAGTTTGTTTGGCCTCACCCTTCGGTGCAGCTTCTTTAGGACCTTCGTCTTTTGATGTTTTATCTTTCAGATCATTTTCAGCTGGTGCTTTCTCCTTCAGAGGCTTCTCAGACCGAGCCCTGATATTTTCGGAATTCATGATTTTGGAGAGGAATAGATCTGTAACTTCTCCGATAGAAATCTGTATATGTGTCAACAAATTTCCAATTTGCATGGCATATGCCTGAACCCACTCTTTTGCTCTGGCGACAACTTCGTATAACTACTCGAAGAGCACGCTGCCCCAATCTATTTTGTCGCACCGGACTATTCCGGCCATCATTTCGAACTTCAACTTGGAGACAATTATCGAAATTACCTCATTTTCCCTAAAGAGATTTGGAGACAATATCTAAGAGCCATCTGAACTCCGGTTTCAACATGCTTTTCTTTCCAGTTTTCTCTACCGGATCAGCCGGATTCAGGGATAGTATCTGCTAAACCGCCTCAGCATCTTCTCCAGAAAGCTTCGTTTTGAAGTCACGTCCACTAGTAGGCAATTAGAGAGCTTCGACGAACGTTTCTTCGGTAAGTTCAAACTCGACGCCACAAACAATCGATGTAATGATCCTCTTTTGTACACTTGCATTTTCAAAGAATGTAGTAACTTCATCTTGATGAACGATGAACGGACCGCCCAGAAAGTGCTACAAACCAGCGTCTCTAAGAGATCCAATCAGCGTCTTGTACTCGATGTCCCGTTTTCTTCAATATCATTGAAGTCGACCTGCAGGATATGAGTAAACAACGCATTATCACGTCCCATGATGGAGTTAAAGATGTTTTTGAAGAGAGAATGAAGAGATTTGAGAGGAAGAACACGATCGTAATGTGATAGTTCTGAGAGAGAGAAAGCGTGAGGGGAGGAATGGTCTAACTTCCCTATTTATATGAGTGTGGTTACTTAGCGGTTAAGGAACTGAACTGTCGCGTCGTTCCTGATTTTGGCGCCAAAGTTTCCCTCCAAAAGTTATTGCGGTAACTTGTTGGCGGTAAATCCGGGCGGTAAATTAGAGCGGTAAACTATTGGCGGTTAACCATTGGTGGTAAACCATTGACGGTTGAGATTTGAGTTTAGCCGAATTTTGTTTAAGCCGAAATTTTGATGTGAAAACGGAAGTTGTGTTTTAGCGAAAATTTGAATTTAAACCGCAATCATTCGAAAGAGTAAATGATTTGGATTTAATCGATAATAATAAGTGAGGTGGTCACCCGGTCGTACAACAAAATGACCGAGATGACCGGAAATTAATCGGTACATTAACAAGAAGAATTATCGGTGAAGGTTACATTCTTCCATTTTTAATTTCCATTCCTCCATGGTGTTGCCGGTCCGGATTTCGATTCTCGCAATCCATCTTTACAGCATATCTCCGGTCAGCGTGTTTGTTGGGCCTACCGGGATTCTTAGTCCGAGATTTGGAATGACAAAACGAATGTACCGGGTGATTTGGGGAGGGAAGCCGATTCTTCTTCTGGGAGCCGTGATATGCTCCTTCAGGTTGTTAAAGATGAAGGTGACCCCGTTTATGGGTGAGTAGTTTGTGATTGCGATCATGAGGTCACTCACTTGCCGAGTGTAATTCTGATTCTCCATTCGTCCTAGGATTGACCGCTAGATTAAGTCCTAAAGGATTTGGAAATGAGGGGCTAGGTCATCTTTAAGACCGCAGCATCCAACCTTATGGTTATTACCGAAGAAGATGTGTGCGTAGCGCTCATTCACTTGAACGGGAGGAGTAGGAAAGTCAGAAAACCCTTCGGTTGGTAGGTTAAGGAGATCTACAAACGACTCTTCAGTGAGCCGGTAGAACTCGCAGTCGATGTATGTGGTGATGTTGCCATCATCTCTCACCTGTGAATTATTGAAAAACTCGTGCACCTCCGCTTCGAGGATGGTGTCTGATCCTTCAAGAAATGTTTATAAACCGGATACGATCCAAGGTTGGATCAGAACATTGTTGAATCTGGTGTTGAGAATAGATTCGAAGTCAACAATGATGGAGTTCCGGAGTTGAGCATTCATTTTGAGAGATGAAAGTTCAAGATGTAGAGAAGGAGAAATACTTTCTAAGTGTGATTGCTTGAAGATTAATGAGGTCCTTATATAGTGCAAGCGATTAGGAGGCATTTAATGAGAATATTTTGAAAAATCTAACCATTTATGTATTGTCAATAAATGCATTAAATACTTGATGCCTTTTCAAGAGAATAACCTTTTGGAAGTGTACGATGTAGGCTAACTGGCCTATCCGGACTAGGCACGCCTTTTGGTTAGTGAATATGTCTATTCCAAATGTGGATTTGAAATTATTCGTTCTAGGATATTTTTCAGAGTTTAAGGTTTTTATGTCCTAAGACTGAGCCGAAAAGGAAGGAAATGCTTGTCATTAAAAGGATGATGTACCGAACCAGTAGTACAACAAAATTACCGGTTCGGTAATGGAAAAGAAAGAGAAATGAGAGGGAATCAGCATTAGTCAGTTAAAAACAAAAGAAGATTAATAGTGGGATGGCCCAACTATTGGAGTCTTCTTGGCCTTTGCCTTGTCCCACCTGTCGATCATCTCTTAAATCCTCTCCTTTGTCAACAACTGGTTCAGATGGAGAATGATATCCATGTCGTGATATTTGTTAATGTGGTTGAACAAACCGCTCAGCTGTGGAGCGTAGCTGGTTCTGTTGGAGAGAATTAGCTCCTTTAGGTTGTCGAAGATGATCCTCGACCAATTCACCCTTGTTCCTTTGGTGATGGTCGTCGTCATCTCGAAGATGCGTTGGGTGTAGGATTGGGACTTGTCCCTGACCATGATGGACTTACTCAATATCTTGCTAAGAACCTGGTATTCGTTAGCGAGCAAACTCTTGGATCCCCAGGTGTTAACTGGGGTCAATGAGCCAGAGAAGTGGTGTCTGATCTCTTTGATGAACACTAGAGATTAGGTTAGATCGGTGACCCCTTCAGTTGACAGCTCACAAAAGTTTGCGAAATTTGTCGAACTGAAGAGGAATGATTTTCCATGGTTTTGAGTAAAGATGACTTCATGATGTATCACCCTTGCTGTATCGAAGAACTCATTAACTAAGGAGTAGTTAATGGCATAGCGGTTTTCTAAAAACCTTCTCAGACCGGTGCTCTCAAGAGCTCCGAAGATACATCGGACTTCATTGTCCTCTAAGTTAGCAACAGATTCAAAATCGGCTAGGAGAACCTTTTTGGAGAGAGAGAAAGACATTTTTCTTAGAGAGTTTTGCTTAGATGGTTTTCTTGTGATGAATAATGTTTTGAATAGTGTTTTGAAGTTAGATTAGATTAGCTACTTATATAGGCAGCCGATGGTAAGCGTGCTTAGAGATGTCATTATTATGAGGTTAATTTGTGGAAGTGTATAATGGTTATTTCCAATGACAAAGTAATGATGGCAAAAAGATTTTCATCATGGTTTTAAAAATATGGAAAAGATGTTAGTCTTCCTCTTTCAGTGATGGACATGTGTCGTCACTTTGATTGAGGTATAAACTGTTTTAATTTTTCATAGGTATAATCATCAAAGCATGCATAGAAACAGCGGACAGCTGTCCCAAGTTAGCCGGATAAATTTAGTTACCGAAATCATGATGCATTTTATTGGTTAGTTTTCCATGACTAGTTTTATCGAGATAGCTTATTCCGGTGTGAGGAAATGTCGAACTAAGCCGACATTTGTTCAACTTTTGGAAATAAATTATCTGTTTTACTCAAGTCATTTGAACTGCCCAATATATTTACATGTGATTTGACAGTGTGAATTTGTCAAACTTAACCGGATACATCTTTCCGGTTAGCATCCCTGTGTGTTTAATTTCCTATCGAAGTATGGCTTGAATAGCGAGAGCTTCTCCCTAAGCTCATGCCCCGATTTTTCATAAGGTTTAGATTTTTGAAAACATGCAATAACACTTAAGGTATAATTTGTTTATTATCAATAAGTCCCAAAATATTTATGAAGTAAGAAAACTTAGCTTCTTGTAACGGTTTGGTGAAGATCTCAGCCACTTGTTGTTCGGTTGAGACGTACTCCAGCCGGATGTGTTTCTACTGAACATGTTCCCGAATGAAGTGGTGTCTGATATCAATATGCTTTGTTCTTGAGTGCAACACTAGATTGTATGTAATCGCTATTGCACTGGTGTTGTCACAAAAGATTGAAGATTCTTTAGCAGTTATGCCAAAGTCCCTTAGTTGCTGTTGGATCCAGAGGAGTTGAGTGCAGCAGCTTCCGGCTGCTATATCTGCCTCTGCGGTTGAAGTGGCAACTGAGGTTTGCTTTTTGCTACACCAAGAGACGAGCCGGTCTCCTAGAAACTGGCAAGTCCCGCTCGTGCTATTTCGGTCAATTTTGCAGTCTGCATCAGAGTAACTTATTAGATTAAAATTGAATCTTTTGGGTACCATAGTCCCACATCTTGAATTACTTTCAGATATTTTTAGATCCTTTTAACCGCGATATAATGTGATTGTTTTGGATTGGCTTGGAATCTTCCACATACTCCGACCGCGAACAAGATGTCCGGTCGGTTGGTCGTTAGATAGAGGAGTGATCCAATGATCCCTCGGTAGGCGGTTATATGTACCCCTTGACCGTCCTCGTCTTTATCCAGTTTCACAGATGAGCTCATTGGAGTAGCCGATTCGGCACAAGTGTTCATTCCAAATTTCTTTAGTAATTCGGCTGTGTATTTAGGTTGGCTGATGAATGTTCCGGTGTCAATTTGTCGAACCTGAAGACCTAGGCAGAAATTTAATTCCCCCATCATACTCATCTCAAATTTGTCAGTCATTAACTTTGAGAATTTGTTACATAATTTTGGATCGGTTGATCCGAAAATGATATCGTCCACATATATTTGAACAAATAAGATGTGATCCTTTTTCTCAAATTTAAAAAGTGTTTTGTCAACCAAACCTATTGTAAATTTGTGATCAAACAAGAATTCGGTTAAGGTGTCATACTAAGCTCTTGGAGCTTGTTTTAAACCATAAAGGGCTTTATCAAGCCGATATACATGACTTATTAGTTCAAGATTTTTAAAAACGGGTGGTTGATCAACATACACCTCTTCACTTAGTTTACTGTTTAGAAAGACACTTTTGACATCCATTTGAAAAACTTTAAAATTTTTGAAAGCCGCAAATGACAAAAATATTCTAATGGCTTCAAGTCTGGCCACAGGAGCAAATGATTCTTCAAAATCAATGCCTTCTTCCTGTTTGTATCCTTGAGCCAATAGCCTGACTTTGTTCCTCGTAACCAAACCGTCTTCATTGAGTTTATTTCTGAACACCCATCTTGTTCCTATGACCGATTTATGTTTCCGTCTTGGAACAAGGTGCCATACTTTATTTCTCTCAAACTGGTTTAACTCTTCTTGCATTGCTAAAATACAATCGGGATCTAGCAACACTTCATCCACCTTTTTCGGCTCAATTTGCAATATGAAAGACGAGTTTTCATATTCTTCTAAATTTTGTTGCCTAGTTCGGACGGGTGAGGAAAGGTTACCTATTACAAGTTCAAGAGGATGATTTTTATTCCTTCTGAGATTAATTCTGGTAGTGTCTTCCAAGCGCCCGGTTAACTGATCAAGGTTAGACGTATCGGTAGGATGAGCCGAGTCAGACCGACCGATTTCCTTAGTGGACATTAAGGTGTCAACTTCCTCTTGTAAAGCAGCTTGATTAGGCTGAGTCTCAGCATTAACCGCTTGATTATTGATAAACCGTCTATAAATTGGAACCTCATCTTCATCATCAGAATAAATATTGAAATTTTTCATTCTGTTGTGAAGGTCGAAGGGTACTATAGTGTTACGTTCAACCGATTCATCAAAAACAACATGTGAAGTTTCTTCAACCGTTAATTTTCTATTGTTATAAATTCTATATGCTTTACTTACGACTGAATAGCCCAACATTATTCCTTCATTGGATTTAGCATCAAAAGCGGTCAAATAACTTTTGCCGTTGATGTGAACATAACACTTAAAACAACCAAAGATGGTTTTCCTCATTTTGGATGAGGATGAATACGAATGGTGATAAATTTAAGGAAAAGATGGTTTTCCTCATTTTGGATGAGGATGAATACGAATGGTGATAAATTTAAGCTAAAAACATTAACCACGTCTATAAACACAATTTTGAGAATAAAATGAGTTACAAATAAATGTCATATAAATTACACGTTTTAGAAGATTACAAGCATACATAGAGAATAATTATTGGGACATGGAGGAGGCGGTGTGTACAATTGTGGGGGCATGTTGATAGAGGTGGAAAAACACCAAACCCTTAGTTTCTATATAGACTATCAATAACATTAATATCTTTATTTATTTCGTTTGAATGATATTTGTTTCTTATCATGATTCTGATCTCAACTTGTTTATGTAAAATTTTGTGAAATCAAAAATTGTGTGGAAGGAATAAGAGAACAAGACGACAAAATAGAGAAAAAAATAACTAGAGCAAAATTCAATATGAGGGTTCTTTTGGGCATGTGTCCTTTTATAAATATATTAGTATTAAGTATGAGATGTTTTTTTTTCCAACAACAATTTAATCAATTATTTATAATTATTCAACATTAACCTCAATATTATAATCGACTAAACGTAATTAATTTATTTCAGTTAATTAGAAAAACTTCATTATTAATTAGTTACTTATTGTTAAAAAAAAATATTATTATTGCTAATTTTTTATTTTAATTGTTTTTTTCAAAATAAAAAAACATTACATTTATGACTTATATTCTTGAAATGTATTAAATTATTTTAATTATTGTTACTTAATATTATCAAATAATATTAAATAATATTTTAAAACATTATTTAAAACTAATATTTTATCTAGCAAAAAGTAATTAATATTCCAACTACTAATACGCAAAATTTTTATATAAAAAATATTATTATATGGGACATTTGTTATGTGGTACAAGTTATATAAATGTATATAAATTGTAAGGGGTATAATTTGTATAGGGGCATTAAGATGTATAAATTATATAGATTATTAATATTTGGTTGGAAGAATAAAAGATGTAAAGATTATATAAGTTTTATAATTTGTGTTTGATTGTTTATTGAATAGAATAGTAAAATGAGTAAAAAACTATTTCATCCTTGTATTTATATACATTATTTTATTATTTATCTTGTCTTATTTTATTTTTTATTAATTATTATATTTAAATCAATAAAAAAAATTAATGATCATATACAAATTTTGTAATTAAATATATAATAACAAAATCACAACAAAATGATTGAACCTTAATTATTTGTTCAACCTTATACTGAAAATAGTTAGACGACTAGTCTTATTGCCTACATAAACAAGCTTAACTTTTTAAACATTCCCTAAATAAATCAATCATTTATATTTTAATTTTAAATAATATTAACAAAACGGGAAAAAAATCCAAAGAATTTGTTTAATTGTTAAAGTTGAGTTGAGAGAAATTTTACCAAGGGAGTAAATCCCTCCACCGCATTCTTCTTATGGTTCAAGATAAAATTTAAGATTTTTATATGGTTATGGGTTCAAATCTCACGAAAATTAATTTTTTTTATCTATTTTCTAAACTACACCTAGGGTAACAAAAATATATTGATTTTTTTCTAGCAGGGCAGCCTAAAACTCAAGGCCGACTCCTTTCCACCGTAAGATGAAAAAGACAAGAAGATAAGTTGTCAGGAGAACTTAGGTTACAAATAAGAATAATGATCCAAATGTTTGAAGAAAGAAAAAAAATAAATGCAAGATTGAAAATGAATGATTAAAAAGAGAGAGAAAATTTAAAAAATTTATACCTTTTTATACAAAAAAAAAAAAATAATAATAACCAAACATCAACTAAAATTTAGTTTAGACATTAGTATCATATATCTACATTATTGTATATCTAACCAAACAGAGGTATATAAAGAACTTCTCATTTTTATCATTTTAAGTGTATATATTTTTATTTCTCAAGAGGTATAATGACTCAACAACATATCAAAAGAGTTGATGCACTCAATAAATAGGTAATTTAGTTGAAAATGTTTTGTAATTCAAAATCAGATTGTATCATCTTTTCATATCCCTAAAAATTTAATATTGAAAATTTTGTATGTTCACATAATAAATATATCCATCATTTAACAGCTCCTCCTCTAGATTGAGATATATAAGTGAGATATATAAGTATAAGGACAATTAAAATATAACTTAATTGTGAATGTAGATAAGTCGGTTTTTAAATAAATTTAAATTCAATTATACTTCGATTATACTCAATTAAGACTGGTTTGATAATTACATAACTAAGAATGAAGTTAAAAATTAGAATAGAATCATTTTAGAAAAAATGTGTTCGTATTTAATATTTTAACAATAACTTTAATTTGAATAAAAGTTAGGATCGGGATCGACGATGGAGACGAGGTCTCACAAAGTTGAACGCTTACACACACTTCGTTTGATAATAACCCTGTTAGAGGTTGATTATCTAGTTTCTATTCTAAATAAGCCATTACAAACTCTTGAAAAAGTCAAGTGCGGAACTATTTTTTAGGATTGAAACAACAGATGATCAATATAAATGATAAGATAGAAAGAACACACAAAGCAAGACACATAATTTATGGATGTTCGGAATACAAACTCCTACGTCACCACTTCTTATCGACCTCGAGAATGATATTCACTAGAAGATTTAGTTTGTTTACAACACGTACTCAAACTCAGTCGAATAACCAGGACTTAGTTATTTCCTGTTGTCGAACTTCTATCACACACACTCTATTGAATAGAAACAAATTCTATCAATTTACAACACTAACTAACTCACACATAATATGTAGTATGTAATACACTTTTAGAACTTTAACACACTTGAGAGTTTGTGAAGCTTTGAGAGCTTTAGAGAGTTGATAACTTAAGTTTCGTAAGAAGATTCAAAGTATGTCTGAAGGTATTTATCAAAGGTTCGGTGTCATGTGAAATGAGGCAGGTTGACCTTTGACTTCATAAGTAGGCAGATGTCAACGAATATATTTACTACTCAATGGGTATATCTGCTTCATAGGACATCTATCTTGATCTGGATTGGTTGAGGTCCAGAATAGTACATTAGATGAGATATTCTTTGATCTTGTCTGTACTTGAATGATAATAAGTTAAGATGTTCATTAATGTGATTTTAATCTCCAATAAATATGTATCTCAGAATGTTTGACCTGTCTCTGATTCTTTAATCATAAGTCTGGTGTTGTAGAGAGATCTTCACCAGTCTTTGCATTTAAATGGATATCATTATCTGGAAGGTGTAAAAGCTGATGTTTGTATTTGATGGAAATGTCCATATATATATTCCCGAGGTTGGTAAAGTGTGGGAAGTGTGAAAAACCGGAAGCATTTCAATGAAATGTCAATTCTATTGAAATACCGATTTCAAAATAATACCGGAAGTGCTTCATAGATTGCCGGAACTTAAATAGTCAGTGATTATTTAAACTAAATATTCAAAGTTAGTGAACTATTTCTTATCAGTTTCTCCCTTTTTGATTGTTTTAACCTAAAACTATCAAAACCAGTTTAACTTGATCAAACATTTTTCAGATTCATCATTTTACTGCCCTATTTAATATTCAAAACAAAGAGTGTGAAAGGATCAGTGGCACTAATAGAGACAGGGGTCTAACTATAGATGACAACTTCTGGAAAACAGTTTGATAGAAATCATGTTAGGGATTAATATCACTTTCTATTATTCACAAACTTTTGCAAACTCTTGAAGCGATTCAAGTGCGGAAACGTTTGCTTGGGTTTGAATCTAAGAGCGAATGCAAGAATGAAGGACAGAATGTAAAAGACATAGAGAGTTGTTTATGGATGTTCGGAGAAAACTCTCCTACGTCACCCCTTCTTCCAACCACCAGAAGGATTCACTATACTTTTTCATAGAATCAAATACAATTTCAAGGCTAGCTCACTGTTGAACAGAACAGACTCTGTTCAACTTATAGTATGTTGAAGAATATCACTTATCTAGACAATACTTTGATTACATCTCACACTTGATGTACAAACACGGTAAGTAAACAAGTAAGAAATTCGTAAGATCGATTGTAAATTCGGTAGACTGGCTATCTCATCGTTTCGTCCGTTGTCCTTGAGGATCTTTAAATATAGAACAGGTACCAACGGTCGAATCTTCTATATTGAAACGTGGAAAGCATCTCATGGACAACCTCCATAGTACACTAGTACAACAGACACTATGTACAAAGATTGTGGCCGTACCAATCTTGTAGTGCGCCGAATATTCTTCTAGAGTTTTCCTGTAAGAAACAAGTAGTAGGAAGAATATTTGCTTACATGACATTAATTCATTGGATGCAACTGACTATCGTACTGATCTGCAAGAATTAGTGAAGCAGGAATAGCGTACAGCTAGTTGATCGTGGGTAAATGGATGCTAACTTCAAACAACTGCTGAAGCGAGGCATTAGACGTGCTCCAATTAGACTAACAAGTCTAATGAAGTTAGACTCCTCCGACTAATAGCAGGATCTATTAAACCACCAAGTCTAATGGAGTTAGACACCCTACGTCTAACATTCATCTGTTAGACAACACGTCTAACTACGTTTGTTAGACTGCACGTCTAACTACGTATTTATTAGACTATACGTCTAACTACATATTTGTTAGACTACACGTCTAACTATGTCTGTTATACTGTACGTCTAATTACGTATCTGTTAGACTGCACGTCTAACTACGTTTGTTAAACTACACGTCTAACTACGTATTTGTTAGACTGCACATCTAACTACGTATCTGTTAAACTTCACGTCTAATTATGTATATGTTAGACTGCACGTCTAACTACGTATCTGTTACAATGCACGCCTAACTACGTCTGTTAGAATGCACGTCTAACTACGTTTGTTAGACTGCACGTCTAACTACATCTGTTAGACTACACGTTTAACTACGTATCCGTTAGATTGCACGTATAACTACATATCTGTTAGACTGCACGTCTAACTACATCTGTTAGACTGGACGTCCAACTACGTCTATTAGACTGTACATCTAACTACGTCTATTAGACTGTACGTCTAACTACGTATCTGTTAGACTGCACGTCTAACTACGTATCTGTTAGACTGCACGTCTAACTACGTATCTGTTAGACTGCACGTCTAAATACGTATATGTTAGACTGCACGTCTAACTACATCTGTTAGACTACACGTCCAATTACGTATTTGTTAGACTGTATGTCTAACTACGTATCTGTTAGACTGCACGTCTAACTACGTCTGTTAGACTGCACGTCTAACTACATTTGTTAACTAATACGTCTAATGAACCTGATTCAGGCTAAATCTAACTTAGCACGTTTTATACACCTGCATAAAAACAATTAGACATCTTAGTTTCCTTCTCATTTAAATTTTGCACAAGTTCATCATCAAAATACCGTTAGTCAAAATGATTTGACCCCTACTCAAAACAATTTAACCCAACAGAGTGCAGTTAATCAAAAATCAATAAGTTCACAATAATGTTGAAATAAGTTCATGAATGAAGAATAGAAAAGGAAAACGTATTAATGAAAAGAGAGGTTTAACGTCTCCCTCTTGTTCTCTTTTCGATGTCCTTCCTTACTCCGACCATAAAGAGTTCATTGGATTAATCTTCGGTGTTGTGCCCACGATCTCTTCCCCTTTGGTGGAGTAGGATCTTCATCAACAGCAAAGCCATCGCCTCTTTGTAACCTACGAGTGGACTGAGTGCTGCGTGGAACTTCAGGTTGTGATGTTTCAGGTTGAAACCAAGAGTTCATAAGTTGATTCGTCATTTGAGATAAAGTCAGCCCTTCTTCGTCATCCTCAGTTTGATTAACAACTACAATTTGTTTAGCAGCCTTAGAATTATTAGCAGCCTCAGCGACTGCGTTTTCCTCATCTTTAAATCGTTGAGCCGCTTCATCATGTTCTCTTAATTTCTCAGCACCAGCAACACTTTGAGATTATTTGTGATATGAGAACTTCAATGGCAAACTTAGTAACACTTTGAGATTATTTGTGATATGGTGAAAGTTTTGTTGAGTAGGGGTTGCATCTTACCCACATTGTGTCGTATCTCTTGTCTCATCATTTCTAATTTTTGGTTCTGCGCATTTGAGGAGGATGCGTGCAATTTCTCCATTCGATCTAGTCGAGTTTTAATTGATTCTTGTCACGGATCCAAAACTTTCATGACAATCTGTTGGATATCTGGCATGGGTATTTTCTCAGAGTTTGATCGAGTTGAGACATACGAGTTGAGTGAGACTGATTGTATGGGTACAACACGACGGGCACTGAAGAGAAACTTGCGGACCATCTGGTTCTTTAAGGCTCTTGTCTCTGTTCTAATGATTATGATCCGATGTCCCTTTAGATTTAGAAGATTTATCCGATATAGAGTGAGCGGGGGTCAGCTACTTTAAATTTTGAACTTAAATCTCCTCTACAATGATCGGTTGTTCTGGAGGAAGAATTTCACTATCGGTCGGTTCAGGATTCTCAACTTGATAAGAGGAGGAAGGACCCATTGAAGATGAAGGATTAGAAAGAGCTGTATTTTGCCCATCCTCATTATCACTGTCCTCAAACTCTGACCCGTATTACAATTTTTATATAATTTTATCATTTATAGATAATTAGGTATAATCGTGCCCAAATTCATTAAACACATAATTGTAGTGATCAATTTATACAACATCAAATTTATTATATAATATATGTATTTTCTTGTAAACATTATTTGTAATATCATATATTTAATTTAGATCTAAAATATAAACAGGAAAAATAAATTTCAAAAAAATTATTTTATTTCATAAAAGGTATTACAATTACATTGTCCAATCTAATACATCAAAACAAAACTACTTCTACAACATTATTTATTAGCTTTAGAATACATAAAAGAGACTTGATTCAAGGAAAATATGATTTTCCTCATTTCGGATGAGGATGAGTAAGAACGGTGATAAATCTAAGCTAAAAACATTAGCTACCTCTACAAACACAAACTTGAGAATAAAATTAGTTACACAAAAATGTAATATAAATTACATGTTTTAGAAGATTACAAGCATAGAGGCGGCACAACACTAAACCCTTAGATTCTATATAGACTATTATTAATATCTGTAGTAGTTTCGTTTAAATGATATTTGTTTCTTATCATGATTTTGATCTCAACTAGTTCATGTAAAATTTTGTTAAATGAAAAATGTGTGGATGGAATAAGAGAACAAGACCACAAAATAGAGAAAAAATAATTAGAGCAAAATTCAATGTGAGGTTTATATTCGGCATGTGTCCTTTTTTTAAAATATATCAATATTATGTATAAAATATATTTTGTTTTCCAACAATAATTTTATCAATTATTTATAATTATTCAACATTAACCTAATATTATAATCGACGAAAATTAATTAATTTATCACAGTTAATAAAAACAACTTCATTATTTATTAGTTACTTATTTTTATTTTTTTATATTATTATTGCTAATTTTTTATTTTAATTGTTTTTTTTAAATAAAAAACATTACATTTATTACTTATATTATTGAAATTTATTAATTTATTTTAATTTTTGTTAGTTAATATTGTTATCAAATGATATTTTAAAATATTATTTAATAATAATATTTTATCTTACAAAAAGTAATTAATATTCTTACTATTAGTACACAAAATTTTTATATAAAAAATATTATTATATGGGGCGTTTGTTACGTGGTACAAGTTATATAAATTTATATAAATTGTAAGGGGTATAATTTGTATAGGGGCATTAAGATGTATAAATTATATAGATTATTAATATTTGGTTGTAAGAATAAAAGAAGTATAAATTATATATGTTTAATAATTTTGTTTTTGGTTGTTTATTGAATAAATTAATAAAAAGAGTAAAAGACTATTTCGTCCTTTTATTTATATACATTATTTTATTATTTATCTTGTCTTATTCTATTTTTTATTAATAATTATATTTAAATCAATAAAAAAAAATTAATCATTATATAAAATTTTTGTAATTAAATATATAATAACAAAATCACAAAAAAAAGTTTTTGAACCTTAATTATTTGTTCAATCTTATACTGAAAATAGCTTAGACGAATGGTGTTATTGCTTACAAAGACAAGTCATTGTTCTCTTAACTTGTTTAAACATTCCCTAAACAAATCAATCATTTATAGTTTAACTTTAAATAATATAGACAAAAAGGGAAAAATCTAAAGAGTTTTCTTACCTTTTAAAGTTCAATTGAGATGACTTCTACCAAGAGATTAATTCCCTTTACCGCAGGACCAGCCCTAGGTTAAGCCCGGCAAGTTGACCCGCGATCCGCCTTTTGCAACGAGCGGCGTAATGCAAAACTCGACTTTGATCAAGGATGGGCTCTTGGTCATAAAAGGGAATCTACCTTTTTTATTTGCTTACAATAGTTCGACCTAAATTGTCGGCATACGAATGTGGTTTCGATCCTTCCGGTGATGCCAAAAGTCGTTTTGATATACGATTTTATCTTGTTTATATTTTATTTATTATTGGGCTAGAGCAACCCACTCCCTAGGATAGCCAATTTGTTAAAAATATTAAAGTATTTATTAAACATTAATTTGAGTTTAAACATAAAATGGTATAGGTTAATGGTTCAAGATAGAAATAAAGATTTTTATATGGTTATAGGTTCAAATCTCACCAAAAACAATTTTTTTTTATCAATTTTCTAAACTACACCTAGGGAAACAAAAATATATTGATTTTTTTTCTAGCGGGTGGGGCAGCCCATAACTCGGGTCCGGCTTTGTTCCACCGTAAGATAAAAATGTCAAGAAGATAAGTTGTCATAAGAACATAGGTTACAAATAAGAAGAATGATCCAAATATTTGAAGAAATAAAAAAAATTAAATGAAGGATTAAAAATGAAAGAAAATAATTTACTAGGTGGGTTAAAAAGAAAAAGAAAAAATTTAAAAATTTTATACCTGATATTTTATAAAGAACTTCTCATTTTTATCTTTTTAAGTGTATAAATTTTTATTTCTCGAAGGGCTGAAATGACACAACAAAAGATCAAAAGAGTTCATGCACTCAATAAATAGATAATTTTGTTGAAAATGTTTTGTAATTCAAAATCAGTTTGTACCATATCTGTATATCTTTAAAAATTTAATATTTAAAATTTTGTATGTTCACATAATAAATATATTCATAATTTAACAGCTCCTCCTCTAAATTGAGATATATAAGAAAAAGGAAAATTAAAATATAACTTAATTGTGAATGCAGTTTAATCGATTTTAAATAAATTTAAATTCAATTATACTTCGGTTATACTCATTTAAGATCGGGTTGATAATTACATAACTAAGAATGAAGTTAAAAATTAGAATAGTATCGTTTTAGAAAAAAATATGTTAGTATTTTTATTTTAACAATAACTTTAATTTTAAAAAATATTTATAATTTAATAACAGCCTAATAATTTAAAAATACAATATTTTTTTCTTAAAAGCATGCAATATTTAATAGAAATATATAAGTGGCTATGGGTCAATACTAACCAAAATATATATTGTACGGCTAGATCTATTTGTGATGATTACTTTTCTTGTCTTAGCACGATAAAAATTAATTATTATTATTATTCAAATTTAGGTCAATTAAAAAAATTATAAACTTAATATTTTTCGTATTTATTAACGAAAAAAATGATAAGCTTACCGTTTTTTTTAAATTGAATAACATATTATTATTTTTCACAAAAAAGCTATTTAATTTATCCATATCCCTATAATTTAGAACAATATCACAAATATAAGCTATTTTCTATCTTAGAGTGTTTTAAGTTTAAGCGGGGAGTCATGATTGTGGGTTTTCATGCTAGCTCTCCTTTATTAAAAAAAAAGATAAATATTTACTTTCATTTCTCAATATTTATTAATCAGTTAACTTTAGCGATGCTTAAAATATACATAGTTATTACTTTCTTTACATTTTATCACAAATTTTAGAATTTTCGTAATACAATTATCAAATACAAATAATTTGATATGTAATTTTCAATCCAAATTTTCCAGTTGAACAGTTTTTCATTTTTCTTTGATTGAATAATAGACACAATTAATTAATATATAAATATCATTTTTCCATATTTTATAATACTTTTAAATATATTAATTTAGAACAATATTACAAACATAAGCTATTTTCTATCTTAGAGTGCTTTGAGTTTAAATGGGGAGTCATGATTGTGGATTGTCATGCTAGCTCTCCTTTATTAAAAAAAAAAGATAAATGTTTACTTTCATTTCTCAATATTTATTAATGAGTTAACTTTAGCGATGATTAAAATATAAAATATACATAGTTATTACTTTCTTTACATATATCACAAATTTTAGAATTTTCCTAATACAATTATCAAATACTAATAATTTGATATGTAATTTTCAGTTGAACAGTTTTTCTTTGATTTGATGATAGACACAATTAATTAATATATAAATATCATTTTTCCATATTTTATAATACTTTTCAATATATTACCATTTTTATATAATTTTATCATTTCAAAAGAATTTGGTATAATGATGCCCAAATTTATTAAACGCATAATTGTAGTGATCATTTTATACCAACATTAAATGGAATATATAATATATTTGTATTTACTTGTAAAATTTATTTGTAATATCATAAATTTAATTTAGAACTAATATCTAAAAAATCAAATTTAATTTTATTTCATAACAAGTTGTTATCATATATATCTGTTAGAAAAATTAAGTAGATTAATTTTAACCGGCCAAAAAACTTAATTAATCTCAATATTCTTGTGCAGGTACAGATCAAGCCGCATCATACTGGTTGAAGTACACGATTAAATGATCCGGTCAGAAGTCTATAAAACCGGCTGAACTCCTCAACCAGATCGGCTAACAAAAGCTAAATTCATCCGGCTGACACATTCTTATTGAAGATCATAAATGTTCAACGGAAAATATGAAAAGTGGCGAATTTGAGAAAATGACGTAATATGACGACATAGAAGATTTCTCGAAGATACAAAAGAAGATAAGATCCGATTAGAAGCATGCAACGAAAACAATGATGAAACTGTTTATCTATCTCTATAAGCAATATCAGATTCATGCGGCTAACATGGTGCATGCATGCCATGTGTCAAAAATGCAAGCCGGCCTAAGTGCATGACTGTCAAGTGTCTGATATGACAAAGCGTGCACGCAACCTCTGAACCGGATCGGCGTGACTTCAAATGACCAATCAAGAAGAGAGAGAAAATTATGACCGTTATCATATTTTCTCTATAAATAGAAGCCAATAGTGCCGAAGAAACATACGCGTGAGATCATTTACAAAAAAGCTTATACAAGAGAGAAGTAAACAGCAACTTGAGATCTCACGTACGACTTCGAATAGTGATTGAAATTTCCGAAAGTGTTTGTGTATTGTTTGTGTATTTTACTATTGAGTAAAATTGTTGTATTACATCATTGTGAGTGGTGTAACCGACGAGCAGTAAATAAGACTCGTTCGGCATTGTGTGTTGTGGTTGGGTAATAATCCTTAGTGAATATCCTTCTCACTATTTGAGAAGAAGGGGTTACGTAGGAGATTAAACTCTGAACATCCATAAAATCCTGTCTCGTGTTTTTTACTTTCATATTCCGCTCACTCACTCAAACCTAACTGAATCATCTAAACCGAGATAATTAATATATTCCTAAATCAAACTGGTTCTCTCCTCAAACTGATATCTCCTAAATAATCTCCAAACTGAACTGTGTGTGTTGCTTCAAGCTGAAACAAACCACTTCCGCACTTGAACCCGGTTCAAGAGGTTTGTGACAGCTTGTGTATTGTTAAAAAGCGGTTTAAGTCTCTAACCGGACTATTACCAGTGTGTGTTGTTGTAGTAAGCGTTCACCCTTAAGAGAGGGAACCCTAGTCCTTCAAGGGCGATCCCGATCATAAAAAGTGGTATCAGAGCAGGAATCTTAACACTCAAGCAACCGAAGAAAATGGGGTTGGGAAGCATGACCCACAACGACAAGCCACAGATGCTAAATAGTGAAGGATTTAGCGGCTGGAAGAAACAAATGTATCTTCATATGATCACACTCGATGATGAGATGAGCAAAGTTCCAAAGGAGGGTCCGATAAAGATCAACAACGAGACGGAAGAATGGACGGCTAAAGATCAAAGAAGAAACAACCTGGACAACCATTGCATGAGACATATCTTCAAAGCGATAGATGACAACACGTTCAACAAGATTTCAGACTGTCAAAACGCAAAGGAAGCCTAGGAAACGATCATTCAGATCCATGAAGGAAATGACAAAACTAAGGAGAACAAAATCTTGGTGGCAACTTAAAAATATGAGAACATCAAAATGAAACCGGGAGAAAACATGAATTTGTTCAGTGACTGGTTCACCAGTGTATTCAACAGGCTACACACAATTGGAAAGAGATATGACAACCGGGAGATCATCATAAAACCTTGAGATCTCTACCAAGTGAATGGGACATCAAAACCATGTTGATGAGGGAATCAAACAATCTCGGACAAATGAAGCTGCACGACGTGTTTAAGGATCTGAAAGCTTACGAATTCGGGATAAAATCTCGGATCGAAGATGAAGCTTTAGCATCAACCGCAACCAGAGCCTTGGTGACATCGGTGAAACCGACTGTCCATGTATCAACTATTCCTGCTCCCATCAAAAGCGCTAACCAGATCAGTGAAGACGTGATGGCCATGCTACCTTAGAAATTTAGGAGATTCATGAAGAAGAATCAACCATCGAACAACAACTTCAACTACAACTATACTGATAAATCAAATGTAAGATGTTTTAATTGTGACGATTTTGGTCATTACAGGTCAGAATGTAGGAAACCGAGGAGAGACGACCGAAAACCGGGAAACAATTATCAAGGAAACAACTACCAAGGATGCAACTACCATAGAAATAATTACCAACGAAACGACAACCAAGGAAACAACTATCAAAGGAACAACAATCAGCAAACTGGTGTAGGAAATGAAATCTAGAAGACACTCATTGCATCTGACGGTGGAAGCAGCTGGGCTAACTCCGATACCTAGAACGAAGAAGAAAGAATTACATACTTCATGGCACATGAAGAAGAGGTATTTGACTTCTCATCCGATGAATTTACTAAAGAAGATTTAGTTACTGCACTCAACGAAATGGTTGCTGAGTTCAGAAACTTGTCTACTTATATATCGACTCGGTCAAACTAAGAAACCGGAGAGTCAAGTGGTACCACTGGTGAGCCATGCAAAACCATGGTATATGAACCGGTCGGACTATCCTTAGAGAATGAGAAGCTCAAGGAGACAGTCCAACCGGTAATCGAAGAAGATGAAAGAACCAGATATCTTACGGTTGCTTGGGAAAGATCTTGTGAAGCCATAAATCAAATGTGTAACTATAAAAGACATCCAAAATGCAAATACGGTCTCGGCTACAAAAATGACAGATCCGATAACAAGACCTCTTCAAACGGGATGAAACTCACAAAAGACAATCTTTCTTTCATAAGATTTGTCAAGAGCTCTTCAGCCGACACTGAGGCAGAACATAACCTAAAACCGGAAAAAGAGATAAAATATATAAGCCCAACTGATTCAGAGAAATGGCTTCATCCTGAGAGAAGGAAAACCAACCGATTAGTGAACAGAAAAACCGACACATATTCAAAAAGAACTAATATACAATCACCATCACGACAACATAAGGTACTATTTGGTAGACAAGAAATTGTCAAACCGGGTACCAGAAAATCAATTAAGACAATTACCGGGAAAGTGATCCGACTTATTAAAGTTTAGATCCCAAAGGGACTAAAGAACCACGAACCCAACTGAATGTGGGTACCAAAAATGTGTAAATATTTATTTGTTGCAGGTTAGGAGGAGCACGCGGATGGAAAACTTGGAATGGTACTTGGACAACGGATGTTCAAGACACATGACCGACAACAGCGGATTTCTATCCGATATTATCTATGAAACCCGAGCAATGATCACCTTTGGTGACAACTCAAAAGGTAGAATCGTGGGCAAAGGTAAGATTGTCCATGTTAACCTATCTATAACCAATGTGCTTTTAGTTGAAAACATGCATTTTAACTTGTTAAGCATAAGTCAAATGTGTGATATAGGGTACACGGTTGAATTTCATAAATATGCATACATTGTTAAAAATCATCAAGGTGATACATTATTAACCGGAAACCGGATGGGAAACATTTAAAAAGTTGATTGGAAAACTAAAATTGAAAATCCTGTTTGCATGATAGCTAGTAATGATCCGAACTGGCTTTGGCACAAACGGCTAAACCATCTGAACTTCAAAACCATAAACTTTATATGCTCTAAAGAATTGGTTCATGGTTTTCCAAACATCAAATTTTCTAAGGATAAAGTATGTGTTGCATGTCAAATGGGAAAACAAATAAAATCATCTTTCTAAAGCAATGGAAACTTTCAATCCGAACGATGTTTAGAATTATTGCATATCGATCTGTTTGGTCGAGTTAGAGTAACTAGTCTAGTAGGCATGCAATATACTATGGTAGTTATTGATGATTATTCTAGATTTACTTGGGTAACATTTTTGGAACTTAAAAGTCAAGCTACGCCGAATCTGATAAAACTACTTTTGAGAATACAACATGAGAAGTCTATTTGAATTGACCGAATCTGAAGTGATAGAGGAACCGAATTTACAAATAGTACTTTAACTACTTTTCTAAATGATTCTGGTATTAGGCACGAGTTGTCTAGTGCTAGAACACCTCAACAAAACGGCCTGGCTGAGAGAAGAAAGAGAACTCTCAAGGAAGCCGCAAGGTCAATTATAGCTGATTCGGGTGTTGCTCAAAAATTTTGGGCCGAAGCTATCAATATTGCTTGTTATACTCAAAACTGGTCTTTAATTACTAAATGTTTTACTAATACTCCTTTTGAAATATACCATAACAAAGTTCCTAATATCCGGTATCTTAGGATCTTTGTCTATAAGTGTTATATTCACATCAACGACAAAAGTTATTTGACCACATTTGATGCTAAATCCGATGAAGGAATAATCTTGGGTTATTCAGCCGTAAGTAAAGCATATAGAGTTTATAACACTAGAACTTTAACGGTTGAAGAAACATCTCATGTTGTTTTTGATGAATCGGTTGAACGAAACACTACATTACCCTTCGACCTTCACAACAAAATGGAAAATTTCAATATCTATTATGATGATGAAGATGAGGTTCCGGTCTACAGACGGTTTGTCAATGATCAAGCGGTTGATGTTGAACCTCAGTCTGATCAAGCTGCTTCACCGCAGAAAGTTGACGCTTCAGTTTCAACTGAAGAAATTGGTCGGTCTGACTCTTTTTCAACGCTCAGTCTAACCTTGATCAGCCAACCGAATGCTTGGAATACAGGTCCCGGATAAACCTTAGAAGGAATAAAAATCATCCTCTTGAACTAGTAATAGGTAACATCTCATCACCCGTCCGAACTAGGCGACAAAATTTGGAACACTATGAAAACTCAACTTTCATATCACAAATTAAGCCAAAAAGGTGGATGAAGCTTTGATAGATCCCGATTGGATCTTATCAATGCAAGAGGAATTAAACGAGTTTGAGAGAAATAAAGTCTGGTACTTAGTCCCGAGACCGAAACATAAATCGGTCATAGGAACAAGATGGGTATTCATAAATAAACTCAATGAAGACGGTTTAGTTACGAGGAACAAAGCTCGGCAAGTGGCTCAAGGCTACAAACAGGAAGAAGGCATTGATTTTGAAGAATCATTTGCTCTTGTGGCTAGACTTGAGGCCATTAGAATATTTTTGGCATTTACGGCTTTCAAAAATTTCAAAGTTTTCCAAATGAATGTTAAAAGTGCTTTTCTAAATGGTAAAATAAATGAAGAGGTATATGTTGATCAACCTCCAGTTTTTAAAAATCCAGAACACATGCTCCGAGAGCATGGTATGACACGTTAACCGTGTTTTTATTTGATCACAAATTTACAATATGCTCGGTTGATAAAACCCTTTTCAAATTTGAGAAAAAGGAACACATATTACTTGTCCAAATATATGTTGATGATATCATTTCAGATCAACCGATCCAAAATTATGTGATAAATTTTCAAAAATGATGACTGACAAATTTCAAATAAATATGATGGGAGAATTTCAAGTTAAAAAGATTGAAACTGGAACCTTTATAAGACATCCAAAATACACAGCCGAACTATTGAAGAAATTTGGAATGGACACATGCGCCGAGCCGGCTACACCGATGAGCTCATCCGTAAAGCTAGATAAAGATGAGGACGGTTAAGTAGTAGACATAACAGCATATCGAGGAATCATTGGTTCACTACTTTACCTAATAGCTAGTCGACCGTACATCCTATTCGCGGTCAGAGTATGCAAAAGATTTCAAGCCAATTCAAAGCAATCACACTATACCGCGGCTAAAAGGAACCCAAGACGTGGGATTATGGTATCTAAAAGATTCTATTTTTAATTTAATAAGTTATTCTGATGCAGACTACGCAGGCTGTAAAATCGATCGAAAGAGTACAAGTGGGACTTGTCAGTTTTTGGGAGACCAGCTGGTCTCATGGTACAACAAAAAGCAAACTTCAGTTGCAACTTCAATCGCAGAGGCGGAGTACCTAGCAGTCGGAAGTTACTGTGCACAACTCCTCTAGATCCAACAGCAACTTAGAGATTTCGGTGTAACCGCCAAAGAATCTTCAATCTTCTATGACAACACTAGCGCAATAGCAATCACATACAATCCGGTGTTGCACTCAAGAACTAAACACATTGACATAAGACATCATTTCATCCAGGAGCATGTGCAACAGAAACACATCCGGCTGGAGTATGTCTCAACCGAACAGCAAGTGGCTGATATCTTCACCAAACCGCTACAGGAAGCTAAGTTTTCTTACTTCAGAAATATTTTAGGACTTACTGATAGTAAACAACTTTTGCAATAATATTGATGCATGCTTTCAAACATACATCATCATGAAAAACCGGAGTATGAACTCACGAAGAAGCTCACGCTTCTCAAGCCGTACCTGAATAGAAATTAAACATTCAAGGATGCTAACTAGAAAAATATCTCCGGTTATGCCTGACAAATTCATATTACCAAATCACATGTACTTATATTGAACGGTTGAAATGACTTGGTAAAACAGATAGTTTAATCCAAAGCTGAACAAATGTCGATTCGTTTCGATATTTCTTCACACCGGAATAAGATATCTCGATAAAACAAGTCATGGAAAACCAACAAATAAAATGCATCATGGTTTCGGTAATTGAAATTTTATGGCTAACTTGGGACGGTTGACCGCGTTTTCATGCATATTTCGACAAACCAAGGAAAACAAGATCATGGTTGCAACTCAACAGTTCGTTAGCTTCAAAATGCGTCTTGGTGAAACAATGAACGATTTCGACACCAGATTCAACAAGATTGTCTCCTCTCTGTCCATTCTAGGCAAGACATATAGCAATCGGGAGCTTGCTATCAAGGTCATGCGTGCTCTTCCAAGAGAATGGGATATAAAGACTATGCCGATAAGAAAATCCAAAGATCTTAACAAAATCTCTCTCTTTGATCTCTTAGCTGACCTCAAGGCCTATGAGTTCGAGCTGAACTGTAGGATGAAAGAAGATCAGCCCACATCCGTTATCATTGCCAAGGCGCTGGTGACTGCTGAAGAGCCACCAACCGCTCCGGACGTGAAGATGGTAGCTCAGCAGCTGAGCAGCGATGCAATGTCTCTCTTTGTGAAGAAGTTTGGAAACTTCATGAAGAAGAGCAACTCTAACTCAAACTCTTCAAATTCTATTGATAATAGAAAATCTAAAGCTAATGTTACTTGTTTTAACTGTGGTATTAAAGGTCATTATGCATCGGAATGCCGGAAGCCAAAGCGTGAAGATACCAATGATGATGGAAAAGAGCTGAAGGCTCTTATAGCTGGTGACGGAAAGAACAGAGGAAGTAGCCGTGGCTCGTACTTTTCATCTAGTGAAAGTGATGAAGAATACGTGGCTTGCTTCATGGCCAGAGAAGATAAAGAAGGAACTCAGGAGACTGAGGTATTTGATTTCTCTTCAGAATGGTTTTCAAGGGAACAATTGGTAGCTACACTAGATGACATGGTCATCGAGTACAGAAAGCTAGCAGAATCTCTAAATGAAACTAAATCTTCATCAGATTTAAATAAACTAAATCTATCTAAAAGGGAAGAGTCAAATGATTTTGAAAAGAAGATTGAAGAGATCTCATCTGAGTATGAGATACTCAAGGAACAGATTCAAACTCTTTCATCTGAAAACAAGAGATTAAATTATATTGTCAATACATGGACAAGATCAGGAGATGCTGTTAAATATTAGATCAGCATGTTGAAACCTGCTATATTTAGATCCGGATTGGGATTTGATAGCAATGACCCTAATCTTTCATGCAAAAAGTCAAAATCAAATGACAAACTTAAGCCAATAAGTTTTGTTAAAGGAAGTGTGACTGATATTGAATCTGATCTTATTCATGAAGAAGTTACTTTCAAAAATGAAATAGTTTATGTCCCACCAACTGTTAGCTGGCTTAAGAATAAGCTAGAAAAAGATAATAAGTCTGGTAATTCAAAACCTGACTTTAAGTCAAAGGATTAGTGGCTAGCAATAAGTCATCTGCTAAGACAAAATCTTATGCATTAATTACAACACAAAATGGGAAGTCCATCAGAATAACTCAAATATGGATTCCTAAGGGACTAATTGATCGAGGACCCAATTGAGTATGGGTACCAAAATGTGTAAATAGTTTATTTTGTAGGTGATGCAAGAGGATCTCAGGAAGGAAGCTAGAAGAGTACTCCTCTGAGTACACAGCTTGGAAGATCAACAATGGCATCTGCAATTCTGGAAGAATAAATGTTTTTATTTGTTAAAAATGTTTTTAGTGTTTGGACCACAAAAATTATTTATTAAACTCTTAATTTCTATATTCATAATGAGAGGGAAAATTTTCTCTGGAAGTAAAGATACTCTCTAGACGAATATCCTTAATCGGTCTAATTAGACAAGGGTGTCTAAAAGAAACAGTATATACTTAGACGTATTTTTGCTCATAATCCATACATCTAAGTCTATATGTTGAGGTTCTATACCTACGCAATTAGACGGACACGTCTAATAGACGTTAGACGTTTTTACGTTATGAGCAAAAGGATGTTTACGTCTAATAAACACACATCTAACACGTGGTGTTTATGCAGAATTAGAGTACACGTCTAATAAACATTAAACGGATTTTTATAAACACGGAATTAGACGTATGCGTCTAATAGACTTATCCGTCTAATAGACGTGTGTTATATGGATTTGTGGAGTAAATAAAACGTCTAACTACGTGCCGATTAGACTGATCAAGGACAACTGTCCCACGTTGAGAGCTTTATGCTTTTCCCGCTCAAAACATCAAACAGTCATCTCTTAATAACATGAAGACACGTGTCTATCAAGTTAGAGAAAATGAGTAATATACCCTCATTTTTAATGATGACTTCTTGAAAAAAGACGTCTAACATTTATTAATGGGCCATACCCCTAGAATAGACGGTTATTCTGTATTTCCCTCTTTCATCTATATAAGGACATTACTGCATGAATTTGAAAGTTTTCAATCCTTCAAAATTCCTAAGAACCCTAGCTTTCTTTGTATTTCTCTCACTAAATCTCTCTGAAATCCTGTGTCGATTTATATTCTTTCGAAAATGGTGAAGAAAATCACTCTCGGTCACTGTACTTTGCAGGTGGATTTTCCATCGGTGTATACGTTTGATCAACCGGAGGTGGTGAAGATGTTCTAAACCCTAGAATATTCTGGGTTAAGGAAGTATCTAGGAGGACCTTTCATCTTCTACGAAGACGAAGTTCGCGAGTTCTTCAAAAAGGAAACTATGGTGGATGATTCCATCGTAGCAACCGTCAACGGAACGAAGTTTTCTTTCAACGAAGCAGTTTATGCGGAGTTCTTTGAACTGCCGACGGAGGGTCATCTATTCGACTTGGTTCTCTCTTCAGAAATCATGAAGGAGATGAAGACAACTTTCTCTGCAGACGGTTTGAAGATCCATGTGAATGGATTCAAAAAAGTATTCAAACCACATTTCATTCTTCTGAACGACGTGGTTGCGAAGGCGCTTCAAGGAAAAGCTGGTTCCTTCAATCTCTATAGTCAAGACCGTTTTGACTATATATGTGCTATCTCAAAAGGGATCCAGGTAAACTGGGCTCATACCCTTTTTCAGAACTTGTGCTATTCTATCAGTTAGACGAACAAAGAAAGTATTACATATGCGGCTCAACTGAGTCATTTGTTGAAGCATTTGGGGGTTCCCGTTGGTGAACCGGTGCAGATCAACTATCTAAGAGTATTTACTGCTCTTACAGTGGCTAGCACGCTGACAAGGTTGAAGAACAACCTTGAATCTGCATCTGGTGCTTCCAGTTTCCAGACCAGTGGAAAACCTTCCACCCGATCCAAGCCTTATACTTCTGTTATATCAACAGGGGCAAAGAGAACCAAAACGGTGAACGAATTAGAGGCCAGTTCCTCCAGTCTGAAAAGTCCAAATCAGAAGGATCTGAATCTGTTGTTTCAAGGTTGAAGCAAGGTCCAAGCGTACTTGCTGCAACTCCAATGTCATCATTATCCACTCCCTCAACCTTTTTGAGGAAACCTTCGAGGTCTTGTGCCTCAAAGGAGAAGAAGACAAGGGCGCCCCGAGCGTCTAAATCTGCAAAGGTGAAGTCCTCTAAATCTTTGGTCGATGTGCCTAAATTTGATGTTCCCATAGTGGAACAAGCTGAATCTATATTCTCTCCTTTGAGAGAATCTGCTGAAGGGCTTGCTGTTGAGTCAGCCGGTCCAAATGATGAAACTGTTGACAGGATTGAGTCTCATGTTGTTCGAACTGATCTTGTAGCCACTGGTGCTACAGAGTCATCGCAACTAGAACAAGGTGTTTTTCTTACCCTTGTGGCTGGTGAATCCATTATTCCAGTTCCTAAAGATTCTTTGGTAGCTGGGAAAGTTGTTCGTATGGAGCTTCCTGCTGAGCTCTGTAAGAAACCATAATCTGCGTTCGAACTGATGCGCTCCAGAAAAGGGACAGGTGGAATCGTGATTGGTGAACCAAGACCTGTTCCAAAACCTGTAGAGGTTGTTGGAAAAGGAAAAAAGATAGCAACTCAAGTTCCTGAAAAGGTATCGTAGGCAACAGGAATCGTTGACCTCATTTTAGATCAAGTTAAACTTCTTACTGCTGAGAAATTGAAAATTTATGAATCTTGATCCATTGATAGATTGTCTTCCAAATACAACGATTCTCTGTCAAACGCTGCCATAACTAAAAAATGGAAGAAGAGGGTGGCAAACGAGAAGAAAGTCTTGAATTGGGCAAGAACTTCAGAAGTTGGTGAGGCTCTGAAGAAAAGAGAACTAGTGGAAGCTTGCATATTTGGAAAAGCTCTTTTTCCAATTTTCGAAGCCAGGAAAGCTAACTTCAATCCTGATGTGAACGGAGCTGATGTTGAAATGAAGGTATTTAAGAAGTTGAACGATATCCTAGACAGTTATGTCACATTCATGGCGCCGATTGCTCTGACGCAGAACCTCTCAATGAAGAAGAAGCTATGGATATTCTAGATGCTGACAATGATGCTGGTGAGCTAGATGCTGCTCTCTTGATCGAATTCGGGAATCTTTCTGCCGAAGAGAGACGCATTCTAGATAAACCCTTCCAAGAACGTCTGAATGAAGAAAAAGAAAATGTGAATGTCCAAGAGCTTGAACAAGCTCTTGAGATAAATGAAGAAGAAGTTCTTGTGGAAGATGTGACTGAGGAGGCTTTTAAAGCTCCTAATTGAAGAAGATGTGATATTAACCCCTGTTGCGAGAACAGAGGGTGTTCAAGAGAAATTGGCCGAGGATACTCAGTCAGAAACTGCAAGAACTGAGGGGGAACCCTCTAAAGAGAAAGTCGATAAAGAAGAAAGTTCCTCATCTGAGGAGGAACAGGATCAGCAAGCAACTTTTGTGAAGCCCCGTCTATTTCCCGACACCATTGTGGGAAATGTTCACGAAAACCTTAATAATCCTATTCACTACTCTGGAAATCTGCTTGAGAGATTTCAAAGAGCTAAAGATGAAATCTTAGAAGAAGAGCGAGAAGAAGCTTCTAAGAAAGCCAAAATGAATCAGCTGGAGCAATCCTTGCAGATTCATACAAACTTTGAGCCTATTCAAAGCATGGCAGCAGAATCTGAAGAAGTCTCGTCTCATGAAGAGTCATCTGCCGGAGGAAACAAAGTGTTAAGATCTATGAGGTCTATGCTCTCATCAATTCAGAAGACCATGTCTCAGACCATGAACTCTAGGGAAGAAGAAAGAGAGAGCTTTAACAAGATTTTCACGGTTCTCACTGTGCTGGATAACACTTTGAAGAAGAACACATATGAGACTCATATCTCTAGTGTAAACTTTTCAAAGTTTAAAAAGCAACTTGTCAATCGTCAAACCGAATTCTTTGATATTGAAAGACAATTCAATGATGAACGCCACAAGGAAACCTTGGAAGAATTTAGTCTGGTGAAGAATCAGATGGTGGAAGTTCAAGGGTGTTTGAGCAGGAATGATAATGAACGTGTGGAATTTGCTGATTCCATTGCTAGGAAGTTTCAAGCAAAGGAGGATGCAAAGTCCAATGCTGAAGGTGCTCAACCTCGACCAGTTCAAGAAGAATCAAGTAGAAGAAATGATGGTGTGTCAACTAGCACAAGATCCAGGCGAGCTCCAAGCACTGATGACAATCCTAGGCCAACCAAGAGAGGTGGAGGTCGAAGCAGTGGTGAGCGTGGAGGTCGAAGTGGTGGTGTACGGAGTAGGCTATCCAATGTTGATCAAGGTGTACATGCAAGTGGTGTTGAACGCGGTGGAAGATCAAGTGCAGGCGGTCGTGGTAGTCGCGACTATCCTCAACATGCTTCTCAGGCAAGAGATGAGTCCAACCGATCCTCGAGTTAAAAAGGAAGATCAATGATATCTCTTCTTTTAATTTATTTAACTCTTCTGAACAATTGTCTTTGATGGTTTTTCGAATACTGGATTTTGGATGAATGATGTAAGTGAACAAGGGCTTTGTTTATTTATATGATGAATGCATGTTTTGATATATATATGCCGGTTTGCAATTTCTTCATCAAAAAGGAGGAAATTGTTGGGTCAAATTATTTTGACTAAGTGTTGAAATAATTTAACCACTGAGATTTTCATGATGAAATAACTTATGAGTTTTGATACAGGTGTATTGAAATAATTTGTCATAAGACTTGGATCAAATGAGGGTCATTAGACTGATTTTGGCATTCACTGCATAAAAATTAGACTTATAGTCTAACTCATCGGAGTTAGACGTGTAGTCTAATAGACGTGTAATTAGACAGATGGTCTAATAGATACACGGAATTAGACGTAAATCTAATGCATAGAATTAGACGTACAGTCTAACTCATCGGAGTTAGACGTGTAGTCTAATGAATGCACGGAATTAGACGTAAGTCTAATATGTTTGCAATTAGACGGGTAGTCTAATTAATATTCAGAATTATACATACAGTCTAACTCATCGGAGTTAGACGTGCAGTCTAATGGTTATTGGATAATTAGACGTGTAGTCTAATTATGTGAAAGTTAGACGTGCGTCTAACTCCTTCAGACAAGTCTTAGGCAGAACCGGAATTAGACGTGCAGTCTAACTCAATGGAGTTAGACGTTCAGTCTAATGGTTATTGAATAATTAGACGTGTAGTATAATTAATGAAAGTTAGATGTGCGTCTAACTCCTTCAGACAAGTCTGAGGTAGAACCGGAATTAGATGTACAGTCTAACTCAGTGGAGTTAGACGTGCAGTCTAATGGTTATTGAATAATTAGACGTGTAGTCTAATTAATGAAAGTTAGACGTGCGTCTAACTCCTTCAGACAAGTCTGAGGTAGAACCGGAATTAGACGTGCAGTCTAACTCAGTGGAGTTAGACGTGCAGTCTAATGGTTATTGAATAATTAGACGTGTAGTCTAATTAATGAAAGTTAGACGTGCGTCTAACTCCTTCAGACAAGTTTGAGGTAGAACCGGAATTAGACGGGCAGTCTAACTCAGTGGAGTTAGACGTACAGTCTAATGGTTATTGTAATTAGACTCGAGTCTAATTCTATTAGAACAGGCGGTCTAATAGACGTTTTTCTATTAGAAGGAGATGACTTATTTCATCAGACTGATTTTCACAATCCGTCTAACTAAAATACGTCTAATGCTCAGTTTAAGTAGTACGCTTGAATCTAGCATTTCACCTACCCACGTGCTATAGCTGTACCCTACTTCTGCTCCACTTTCTAGTGAAGATTAATACAACAGCTATATGCATCCAATCAAGGAATGCCACGTAAGAGAAATTTTCTCACATTACTTGTTTTGCAGGTACATCCCTGATGGAATATTCGACGCACTACCAGTGATGTACGGCCACAATCATTGTGCTCAGAACCTGCTGTGTACAATGAAGGCTTTCCAATGAAAGAGTGCCACGTATCATTCTTGAAGATTCGACCGTTAGTTCCTGCTCAGTATTTAACAAATCTCAAGGACAACGGACAATATGCCTCACGAATTAGCAAAACGAACAAGAAATCTGATTTCGCAGAGAGAGAAACTACTCAATCATTTTGCTTATTAAACTCATACTGTGAAGCTTCTTTCTGATTGTACTGTGTGTGAATCGAGAGAGAGAGCTAGAATCAAAACACCTTTAGCTGAGTGATATTCTTCATCTTGTAATTGAACAGAAAATGTTTTGTTCAATAGTGAGCTAAGTGTGTGTGTAAACTGTATTTGATTCGAACCATATTATAGTGAATCCTTCCGGTGGTTGGAAGAAGGGGTGACGTAGGAGTGTTTCTCCGAACATCCATAAACAAACTGTTGTGTTCTTCATTTCTGTCATCTTTTCATATTTCATCTTGTGCTTTAAACCCAAGTAAACAATTCCGCCTTGAATCTGTTTCAAGTGTTTACACAAGTTTGCGTAGAATAGAAAGCGAATTAAACTCCTAAAAGGATTTCTTTCAAACTATTTTTCTTAAGCCTTCATCCTTAGCCAGACCCCAGTCTCTATCGATAAAGCCGATCCTATCAGATC
The DNA here is from genome assembly GCF_907164915.1 of Impatiens glandulifera. Taxonomy (NCBI): domain Eukaryota; kingdom Viridiplantae; phylum Streptophyta; class Magnoliopsida; order Ericales; family Balsaminaceae; genus Impatiens; species Impatiens glandulifera. The sequence continues at coordinate 37,672,866 of NC_061864.1, read as the reverse complement.
TCCATTGCCTCTAATTTTAGTATAACTTGAAAATTATACTTATGTTTATTCATGTTATCTAATTTTTGTAACTAAATTTAGTTTTTAACCAATTCTAGTCTATACAAATATTGGATTCTCTAAAAAATATTTTATTTTATGATAGAAATTTTAAAATTTAGTTTTGTCTAACGTTTATTTACTTATACTGAACACATTATTTTTGTTTAAGTAAATATATTTTTTTGGTATCTACGATATAATACAATACCGTACAAAAACTAAGATATACTAAAATCAAGTTACGGTAGAAAAATGAATTTTCTTATACCAAAACTTTCGATACAATATAAGATATAAATAAAATATTACGACTTCTTAGTTAAATTTGCTCAGGATGTAAATGAACATCCTCCTTAAAGTTGAATTTGATCATGTAGTAAATGGACATCCTTCTTCAAAGATATTTAATATGAGATCACCTAAAAAAAGAACTTGCACAATTGAACACAAATTATTGAATACTCAATAACATAGTATATTTGTATATTTTATGTTAATCTAAGGTGTTTAATTACTAAAAAAAATTATTACTAAATGATAATTAAAATTGTATTTGCTTTCACAAGCTGAAGCTTAAAATATATATATAATATATATATATATATATATATATATATATATATATATATATATATATATATATATATATATATATATATATATATATATATATATATATATATATATATATATATATATATATATATATATATATATATATATAATACTTGCATTATGTAATTGATAATTCCTAATAAGATATTTTCTTACCTTCAAGAGTTTGTAAATTTAGTAAGCAATTTATACTAGCAAATTATGTAATATTGTTAATTGTTTAAGAAATTTAGTTATTCTTCATTACAAATATACTAATCTCAACAATTGGTTAAAAAACATGATTTTTTTTGTATTTTCATATGAATGTGTAGGTATATATATGTAGAAATTGTAAACTATAGTTCTAAATTTAGCCTAACATCGAATGCCATAGAATTTTCTTTCCTAGTCTTGCACGCCATTCCCATTCGGTGACGGAGATCTTCCTTTCCTTGCGTAGGCACGTACTTTTTTATTATTATCTTTTTTAAGTTCAGATCAATAAAATAAATTACAAGCTTCAAGTTTATAGATTAAAAAAAAAATTAATTTATAATTGCGGATTAATCAATCAATTTCTAAACTTAAACATTTTTTTTAATTTATCATCTTATTATTACTTTTCACAATTTTAAAATTAGTCATTTTTATTTATCAATATCTAAATAATTTAAAACAATATCATAAACATCAACAATTTCCCTTTGTCTAATCTTTATAATAGAAATTTAGGGAACAAAGTATCTAACCTAAATTTGTGATTTAAAATGATAAAAATATTTACTCTATTTCTCAGTATTTGTTAACTTTATAAATAATTAAAATATATGTAGTTAGTTACTATTTGATTTTTTTTACAAATTTCAGACTTTTCACTTACCAATTATAATTCGCCCGATTTGTTTTCTTTAAGTGATTTTTTATCAAGTTTGGTCAGTGAGGAGACATATGATTATTTAGTCCTTTCTGAAACACAATTAAATATATAAACCAAAATTTCTTCTTATTTTCACATTTTATAAAACTTTTAAGTTTATCTTTTTATAATAATTTAAATTTTTAATATATTACATGTATCTCATTTTTTATATAGAACCATCTTTTTATAAATTTAATATTAGAGAACATAATAATTGTAGTCCCTCATAAATCAAATCCTTGGTCATTTTATACTTGAATATCATTGACATATGATATATGTGTCTTCTTATAAAATGTATTTGTAATATCAAATTAATTATATTTTAAACGATTAAAATTATATATTAAATATAAATTAATATTAATAATATATCAAAAGATTACTCTCAAATTAATTTGTAATAAAAGTAATTATTATTTTTTACAATGATGTATATATTTATATAAATAGATATATTTATGTCTATAGATAAATATATATATATATATATATATTATATTATATTATCTTGATAATATATAATTATTATTAATTATTTATTTTAAATCTTTTTTCAAAAGAATAAAAAAAATTAATACTTCATTAATTACTTATCTTCTTAAAATTTATTATATTAATTTCAATTTAATAATTTTTCTTTTACTGATTAAAATTACTTAAAATACTTAATATATATTTCAACAAATATTAAATAATATATCAAAATAATACTTAAAATTATATTTTATTTGAAGAAAGTAATTATTATTCCTAATAAATAAAAAAATATTACTATAATTTTAATGTAGATTGTGTGAATATATAAATATATTTATATATATTTTAATTAATCATATATATAATTTATAATTTTAAAAAATATATTTTTTATTTTTGTTACAATATATTATATATGACTAAAATAATTTATTATCTATTCAGAATTTCTTTTAAATAATAATAATATTTTATGTTGGATCAAATTATCTTGACTAAGTGTTGAAATAATTTAACCATTGGAATTTTGATGATGACATAAATTATGCGTTTTGATACAGGTGTATCGAAATCATATTTTATAAGACTTGGCTCTAATGAGGGTCATTAGACCGATTTTGGCATCAGATGCAAAGAATTAGACGTACAGTCTAACTCAACGGAGTTAGACGTTCAGTCTAATGAATGTACAGAATTAGACGTGCAGTCTAACTCAGCGGAGTTAGACGTGCAGTCTAACTCAACGGAGTTAGACATGCAGTCTAACTCAACGGAGTTAGACGTGCAGTCTAATAGATCTCGGAATTAGACGTGCAATCTAACTCAGCGGAGTTAGACGTGCAGTCTAATAGATCTTGGAATTAAACGTGCAGTCTAACTCAGCGGAGTTAGACGTGTAGTCTAATATATTTGGAATTAGACGTGCAGTCTATTGGAATGAGAAAATTAGACGTGTAGTCTAATATATGCGGAATTAGACGTGCAGTCTAACTCAGTGGAGTTATACGTGCAGTCTAATGTAATGTAAAAGTTAGACTTAAGTTTAACTCCTTCCGACAAGTCTGAGGTAAAACCGGAATTAGATGTGCAGTCTAATTCAGTGGAGTTAGACGTGCAGTCTAATGGTTATTGGATAATTAGACGTGTAGTCTAATTGGTGAAAGTTAGACGTATATCTAACTCCTTCAAACAAGTCGGAGGTAGAACTAGAACTAGACGTGCAGTCTAACTCAGTGGAGTTAGACGTGCAGTCTAATGGTTATTGGATAATTAGATGTGTAGTCTAATTAGTGAAAGTTAGAAGTAAGTCTAACTCCTTCAGACAAGTCTGAGGTAGAACCGGAATTAGGCGTGCAGTCTAACTCAGTGGAGTTAGACGTGCAGTTTAATGGTTATTGGATAATTAGACGTGTAGTCTAATTTGTGAAAGTTAGACGTGAGTCTAACTCCTTCATATTAGTCTGAAGTGACTGTAATTAGACGTAAGTCTAATTCCATTAGACCAGGCGGTCTAATGGACTCTATTATTAGACAGGGATGTTTAATTTCATTAGACTAGTTTTCATAATCTGTCTAACTGAAATACGCCTAATACTCAGCATAAGCAGTATGCTTGAAGCTAGCACCTGCTTACCCACGTGTTATATCTGTACCCTACTCCTGCTCCACTTTCTAGTGAAGATTAGTACAACAGCTATATGCAACCAACCAACAAATGACACGTAAGATAATTTTCCTCATATTACTTGTTTTGAAGGTACATCTCTGATGGAATATTCAGCGCACTACCACTAGCGTACGACCACGATCCTTGTGCTCAGAACTTGTTGTGTACAATGGAGGCTTTCCAATGGAAGAGTGCCCCATATCATTCTAAAAGATTCGACCGTTAGTCTCTGCCCAGTATTTATCAAATCTCAAGGACAACGGACAATCTGCCCAACTGATTAACATTTTCACTCGATCATCTTGTTTGCTATTCCAGAGAGAGAAATCAAGCTTAATATTGTGAAGCTGCTTTCCTGATTGTACTGTGTTTTAATCAAGAGAGAGCTAGAATCAAAAACACCTTTAGCTGAGTGAAATTCTTCATCTTGTAAATTGAATAGAGTGTGTTCTGTTCAATATTGAGATAAGTGTGTGCAAACTGTACTTGATTCTAATCATATTATACTGAATTCTTCCGGTGGTTGGAAAAAGGGGTGACGTAGGAGAGTTTCTCTGAATATCCATAAATAAACTGATGTGTTCTTTCATTTCTGTCATCTTTTCATCTTTCATCTTGAGCTTTAAACCCAAGTAAACAATTTCTCCTTGAATCTGTTTCAAGTGTTTACAAGTATTTGCGTAGAATAAAAAGTGAATCAAATCTTTAACAAGATTTCTTTCAACCCATTTTACTTAAGCCTTCATAAATAGCCAGACCACCGTCTCTATCGATAAAGCCGATCATATCAATTGGTATCAGAGCCATTGTTTCTATTCTCAAGCATCAAGAACCTGAAGCATGTCTGTCATCAATGAAATTCTTATTCTGTCAAGGGACAACTGCGAATATTGGATGATGAGAATGCAAGCTCACTTGGCTGCTCTTGATTGTGATATGTGGAGCGTCATTATTGACGACCCCATAAATATTTCGAAGCCAAGAAGTGAGTGGAGTACTGAAGATAAGATGACCAACAACCTGGATAATGCTGCTAATAATATTCTGTACCAGTCGATCAACATGGATATGTTCTATGAAATCAAGTCCTACTCTTCTGCTAAAGAGATATGGGATAAGCTTAATCAGATCTACGGTAGAGGTATTCAAGCAAAGAAGGACCAGAAAGCATTCATGTGCAATGAAAACAAATCCAGATGGGCCGATAGTGATTTAGAGGAGTCTTTTGCTGAAAAAGAGAATGAAGTTGTTACTTACTTAAAGGCAGATGACCAATCCAAGGTAAATGATATCTCTGCACCAGAATTTACAAACGAGGAGTTAACTGATGCACTCAATGAAATGGTTATTGAGTACAAGAAGTTAACTAACTCTTTTTACGAAATGAAAGTGAAATATGAATCCATTGTTCTTTCATCCAACCAAAAATCTGAATCAAACGTTTTTGACGAAAACATAGCAGAAATCTCATCTGAGAATGAAATGCTCAAAGAACATATCCAAATTCTTTCATCTGAAAACAAGAAATTAAACTATGTAGTCAGTACATGGACAAAATCAAGGATGCTGTCAAACATCAGATCCACATGTTGAAACCTGCTGGATCTAGATCCGGATTGGGATTTGACAACAATGACCCTAATATGTCCTTCAAAGAGTCAAATTCTTCAACTGATAAGTTTAAGCCTATAAGCTTTGTCAAAGGAAATATGACTGACATTGAATATGATCCCATTCATGAAGAAGTTTCTTTCAAAAATGAAATAATTTATGTTCCGCCGACTGTTAGCTGGCTTAAGAATAAGCTAGAAGCAGCTAATAAGTCTGGCAATTTAAAACCTGACTCTAAGTCAAAGAGTTTTAAAAGAAAGTCTTCTTCAAAAGCTAAAGGATCAATGGCTAGTAGAAAGTCGTCTACTAAGTCAAAAACATACGCATTAATTACAGCACAAAATGGGAAATCCATCAGAATAACTCAAATATGGATTCCTAAGGGACTGATTGACAGAGGACCCAATTGAAAGTGGGTACCAAAAGATTGTAAATATTTATTTATGTAGGTACAAATAAATGAAGGACTGGAGGAATCTGTATGGTATCTTGATAGCGAATGTTCTAGGCATATGACAGGAAACAGACGACTTCTCACTGATATATCAGATTGCTCTGGACCTAAGATCACGTTTGGTGACAACAAGAAGGGTAAGACCATGGGTAAAGGGTAAGATTATCCATGGTAATCTAACTATTAATGACGTGTTTCTTGTTGACAATCTGTGTTATAATTTGATCAGCATTAGTCAATTATGTGATAATGGTTTGTCAGTAGATTTTCAAACTCATGCATGTCTAGTTAAAGACCAAGATGGAAACATCTTATTGACTGGAAGTAGAGTAGGAAACTCATACAAAATAAATTGGAAAAAAGAGTCTTCTTATCCTATGTGCATGATTGCCAAGAATGACCAGAAATGGTTATGGCATAAACGTTTGAACCATTTAAATTTCAAAACCATCAACAACATTTTTTCAAACAATTTAGTTATTGGTTTGCCCAAACTTTAGTTTTCAAAGGACAAGATATGCACTGCTTTCCAGTTAGGCAAACAGGGCAGATCATCGTTCAAAAGTAAAGGGAAATCACAATCCAGCCGTTGCCTAGAACTTCTACATATGGATCTATTTGGTCCAATTTCTGTAAAAAGTATAGGAGGAATGAGATTTGCCCTAATTGTTATTGATGATTTCTCTCGATTTACATGGGTTGCATTTTTACCATCAAAAGATAAAACTGCTGAAAACTTTATTAGAATATTCAAAAGAATTCAGAATCAGAAATCTTTAAATATTTCGTGCATTAGAAGTGATCGGGGAAATAAGTTCACTAACAGATACCTATCATCTTATCTCGAGGAGACTGGAATTAGGCACGAGTTGTCTAGTGCTAGAACTCCACAGCAAAACGGCATTACTAAGAGAAGAGTGAGAACTCTGAAGGAAGCAGCGAGATCTATGCTTGCTGAATCAGATGTACCTTAGAGGTTCTGGGCGGAAGCCATTAGTACTACCTGCTATACACAAAACCGGTCAATAATTAACAAAAGTTTTGATAAAACCCCTATGAACTGTACTACGGGAGAATTCCCACAGTTTCTTATTTTAAGATATATGGGTGTAAATGTTTTATCCATAACATTGGAAAGGTTTATTTGACCGCTTTTGATGTTAAGGCAGATGAGGGATTCATGTTGGGATACTCATCAGTAAGCAAAGCTTACAGAGTATACAACAAAAGAACACAAGTTGTTGAAGAATCCCTCCATGTTGTTTTTGATGAGCCTGTTGAAAGCAAACCCAATGAATCCATTGATCTTGCTGACAGACTTAAAGCGACTAGTCTTGAGTCTGTAAGTGAAGAAGAAGAAACTTTGGATAAGTGGATGGCTCTGTCTGATCTAGTGGCTGATCCGGTTGAAGTGCAACCAGACATACAAACTCCTGCTCAACAAGAAGTTGAAAGTTTAGACGTTGTGGAGTCACCTTTTCAGTTGAATAATCCCCTTGGATCCAATTTCAGATGGAATAAAAATCATCCACCAGAACTGATCATCATAA